>NC_080379.1:43804483-44104618 GCF_014773155.1 Arachis stenosperma
GGTGACTAAGGTTTTATTTAAAAATTTATTATTAATTAATAAACTATTATATCCACAAAATAAGATTTGAATATTTATTTAAATATATTAATAAACTAACTATTGGATGAATTTAAATTGATTTTATTATAGATATTAATGTTAGTTTATATTTATATATAGTATATTTTTTTCTTCAATAAACTACTGAATCTGCAATTTGGTGATCAATGTTTTTGTCTGTGTTCTCGCCAGCTGCCATTTTCCGCTATCATCGGTGTCTAAATGCCACGTGTTCATTTCTTTTTCTTTTTTTATTTTTGTTCTTATTTTTATTATTAAGATTTATCTAAAAAATTATAAAATTTAAATGTTTAGTATATTTATTAAAATAAAATATTTAAAATTTTTACTAGTACTAATTTAAATATATTCACATAAGACATGTATTAATAAAATTTTTATTATTAAATTAATATTATATATTAATTCATGTTAAGTATATATTAAAATTAATTATTAATATAAAATATATATTAAAATATAAAATAAAATAAATTATATATATAAAGACTAATTTTGTAACATTTTTGTTCTCATGTCCTCTGTGTTTCTCATCACTTGTTTTGTTTGTGTTTGTGTGAGTGACCCTGCAATTTTTGAACTGAAGCAAAGAAGTGACAGAAGAGCAAGTGGTTCTGTTTTTGTCTTTTCAATAACAGTTTTACTTTACCAGTACTTGCTTTGCTTGAAACACACCACACCCCTCACTCACTCACTCACTCACTCACTCCAAGGAACCTGTTTTCTTCTCTCATTCTACCTTCAAATTCTCTCTCTTTCTCTCTCTAGGGTTTGCTTGCAACTTTCAAGTACCACACTTAGCTTCCCTCTCTGCTAAAGGACAATGTTTAACTTTTTAACAAGGAAAGATGTGAGAAAGATTCTCAAGCGTAAAGACAGTGATGCTGGTGAAAAAGGTACTCCTTCCCTCCTTAAGAAATTTGGGAGTTGAGTTTCAAGTGGTTCACGTTTGTTCTCTTTTTCAGCTGGGATTGCTTTTCAAGTTTTTTTTTTTTTTTTTTTTTTTTTTTTCTTGCATGCAATTTGAATCATTTTGTCATTTGGGGTTAAATGGTGTCTTGTGGTCTTTGATTAGTGATTGATGAAGGTTGCATTGCACAACAGAGCTTCTGGATGTTCCTGCTCATTGATTCTTGGTTGTTTAGGCATGTCATTGTACTTCTGTGCCGGTTTTGTTTTCAAATAATTGATTTGGTGGATTGCAATTTTTTTTCTGTGCAGATAGTTTGAGATTTAATGCATGCTTTGGTTTTTGAGACTTAATGCATGCTTTTGTTTTAATTAATTCTGGGAGAGAAATTAGGAACCCGATTAGTTTGTAATCTCTTTTTTCAATGTTTATTTCCTTATGATTTTATGAAAATGTGAAAGAAAAATAAGAAAAGGTTTTCTTAAACCAATTCGACCCTAGTGTTCTTGCTCTGTGAAAAGCTCTTAGTCAAATTTTGCTTAGAGTCTGTTTTCAATTAATCCAAAGTTCCAAAGACATATTTTAAAATTCTCTCTCTTTGTGCATTTACTTTTTTAAAGATCTAGTATATGTTTGGTCGAGAGGTTACAATGTGATAGAATTTTCTTGGATGAGTTTGATGAGTAAAATTGTACATAGAGCTGATCCAAGAGTAAAATTGTACATATCACAACAAGGATTACCAATGGGGATTGTGGCATTTCAATTCGTAGGGACTTAGTCTCAAAGCAATGCCTATAGAACTTCATTGGTTAAAAGTCACAAATATGCTGCTATAGAAGTTTTCACATCCCAAGATAGAATTTGAAGCCTGTACTGGCCAGTGGATGTGTTTTATACTTCTATCATGTTATTGCTTGTACGAAACAAAAATGTCCAAGTGGATGAACCCCGTTACCTTGCTCTGGTTGTTGCAGGAAGAGCTCTGGAAGAATTGAGAGCCTCTCTATTTAACGAATTTCGTTCCTCCGAAGGTGCAAAACGTCAGCAGCAGCGTATTTGTGGTCCAATTACTGCACTTTCCTTCAACTTTCTGGTTGCAGTTGGTATTATTTTCATGAACAAAATGGTTTGTTTACCCCTCATTTCTTTTGATCTGCTTAAGCTGTGTTCCTCGTTGGAAGTTTCGTTGTACCATGATTTTTATTTGCTCATTTTCTTCGGTTCTTTTTCTATGTCCTTTTTGTTTCAGGTACTTCAAACTGTTAAATTCAAATTCCCTATACTTCTTACACTAATCCATTATTTAGTAAGCTGGTTCTTGATGGCTGTTCTTAAAGCATTTTCTATCCTTCCTTCATCTCCTTCATCAAAATCAACTCGGATGTCTACTTTATTTACTCTTGGTTTTGTTATGTCACTCTCAACTGGCTTTGCTAATGTCAGCTTGAAGTATAACAGGTAACCAATTACTCCCAATTTCTTGTTCTCTTTCTTTTAAATTTAAATTATTTGTTAAACACTCCAAATTTAATTTCTTTATCTTCAGCATTGGTTTCTATCAGATGGCAAAGATTGCAGTGACACCGTCAATAGTTTTGGCAGAATTTGTATTGTACAGAAAAAAAGTTTCTTTGCCCAAGGTCTGCCCTCTTTCTTTGGTCTGTTGATTGTGCATTTGTATCCGGTAACAATAAATAGAAATCTTTCGTTCTTGTAGGAATGAAAGCTTTTATAGTTAATGCAATAACACAGCAATTTTGTGAACAACTGGACTGTGCACTCCTCTATGCATCTGATTTTTTAACTGAAAACAATATGGATCAAAGTGCTGATGCTATCCTTCGTTATAATGCATAGTGCAGAAGCGCATCTATATTTTTGAAGATGCCTGAATATATTTAAAGTGGATCGCGTGGCATGAAATTACATGCCCTTCTGGGTCCTTGGAATGTAGCTTAAAATTGTATTTGGAGAAGTGTACTATCCATCGGGACCATAATTAATTGCATTTGTGATTTACCACTTATAATATTTTTTTCAGAGGTAATTATGTGCCAAAGCTAAATCAACTCTTTTGAAACCAGTAATCAAATAAATGAAATATTC
This sequence comes from Arachis stenosperma, assembly GCF_014773155.1. Lineage (NCBI taxonomy): Eukaryota > Viridiplantae > Streptophyta > Magnoliopsida > Fabales > Fabaceae > Arachis > Arachis stenosperma. The sequence continues at coordinate 43,807,566 of NC_080379.1, forward strand.
AGATTTTAAGAGTATTATGGTTCTTTCTAATTGTCTTTGAACTTTTCAAGTCACTGTGCTTATCTCATTTTAGATTGAAATGCCTAGTATATTATTTGTCACTTTACAGGCTATAGCATTAACGGTGGTATCTATCGGTGTTGCTGTGGCTACGGTGACTGATCTGCAGTTCCATTTTTTTGGTGCATGTGTGGCATTGGCATGGATTGTACCGAGTGCTGTAAATAAAATCCTCTGGTCTCGGCTGCAGCAACAAGAGAACTGGACAGCTTTGTCGTGAGTAATTTTTATCATTGTTACTTTTAATGCCAATTTCTCTGTGCTTCCTATCTATTTCTTTGCATTAAATGATTTCTTTCTTTGTTTTGTCTAATTTATGCATTCATTAACAGTCTGATGTGGAAAACAACACCTATAACATTGATTTTCCTGGCTGCTATGATTCCTTGCTTAGACCCTCCGGGTGTCCTTTCCTTTGATTGGAACTTCGGAAACACACTCGTGATTTTTGGCTCGGCAATTCTTGGATTCTTGCTTCAGTGGTCTGGTGCTTTAGCATTAGGGTAAGTGAATGTTCTAATTACTAAATTTTTTTTCGAAATAGAATTGGGATTTCAATTTTTTGTTTCCATATACCTTTGCTTCCCTTTTAATGGTACTTAGGTATTGTTTGTTTCGAGAGACTAGAACTGAGAATGGGGACTGGAACTTAGTATTGTGTTTGGTGGTTAGTGACTAGAACTAAAATTTCTATCGCTTCAGTACCTCTAGAAAGTGTAGACAGATGGGATTGAAATTTTTGGGACTGGAAACTGAAACTTAACATTTCTTTCCAAAAATACTTTCATTCAACTTTATAAATTCTAAATCTACCCTTCAATTTTCATATTTATCTTATACCAAACATGATATTTAAACATAATTCAGTATAATACATTTTACACCAAACACAATACAGACTTAATTTAGTTCTCTCCTAAGTCTCAATCTTCTTTCTAAACACAGCCTTAGTGTTCGGTGAGAAGCATGCAATTCCCACGATTATTTCACAAACATCTAGTAATTAGAAAAAAGGCGGGCCAGGCTGGATGGGACCGCCAAATAGTAAAAGCCCGCTTAACCCGCACCGCTTAAACTGCGGGCTTTGGCGGGGCGGGGCGGACTTCCTGGCCGGACTTGGTGTTTTTTTGGTAAGGGGGTATTTTTGCAATTTTTGGGCCAAAACCCAACTTCTCCTAACCCAACTTACAAGAGAATGAAAATGAAAATTGAATGTTTTGAATTATGTTTATTTTGCTTTGGAGACAATATTTATAATTATGTTTTGGATTATGTTTATTTTGCTTTAGAGACAATATTTATAATTATGTTTATTAGATATTTATAATTACAAAGACTTTAATGGTTGTGAATATAAAAATTATAATTTTTTATGCTTTTAGAAATTATAAATTTATTAAAATGATTGTAAAATTATATATATTATTTAATACTTAATAATAAAAAAGAGAGGAGATTTTGGCAGGCTTAACCCGCCAGCCCAAGCCCGCCAGCCCGCAGTTAGGCGGGGCGGGGTGGGATTTTAAGACCGCCTAACTAGGCGGAGCGGGGCTGGCCAGCCCGCCAAAAGGTGGGCTTTCGGTGCGGTGGGGCGGGGGGCTTCCCGGCTTGCCACCCCTAATTTCATTCATACCTTATTTTTAATGTTGAAAAATTTAAGTTAAGAGGCCTTAGCATGCATTCAATATTCTATTTGTTGCCTGGTGAATTTGGTCGCAAACTTACTCATATTTTGCTTGGTACTTCTGTATTCTATCCAGAACATGAGCACAAATCATTCTTATTTGGTTGAACACTCCGATTCAATTATATTTCCTGGGTTAGTTTCTTCATACGTTTTCTTTTACCGTCTTTTTCAGTGCTACATCTGCCATCTCCCATGTTGTACTTGGGCAGTTCAAGACATGTGTAATCCTTCTAGGAAACTATTATCTTTTTGGATCGAATCCCGGCGCAATCAGCATCTTCGGTGCATTCACAGCTATTGCCGGCATGTCTGTCTACACTTACCTTAATATGAGACCACAACCAAACAAGGTAACCCCTTGGCAGGCTTCCACTTTGCCGAAATCCAAACTCAGCAAAGAAAATGGCGGCACTCACGATGAACAACATTACGGGGCGGAGTCCGTCTAACTAGATGCCTAAGTAAGATATGATACACATTAACCAAAACATTCTGGTCATTCTTTTCTTTCTTGTTCCTTGATTTTGATCTAACCATTTTGTCGACTATGATATATGATCAGAGAGATAGGTAGTGTAACACCATATGTATATTAGGGTTTTGGTGTAATCCTAGCTAGAACAACAATGTTATTACTTATTAGGCGGTTAATGTTATAATATGAGCTATAGTTGCATTTTTTTTTTGTAACTGACAAACAAAAATTGCTGCAATTCATCATGACTCATGGAAGGAGGGATATAAAAATCTCTTCCTCTCGGTTTTTCACCTAGTTCGGACGGTATAATTATGTTCAGTTATATTTCTCTTCCTCTTATAACAAGACCTATCCCACTTTCTCCTACGTTTGCAGGTTGCAGCATTCTTCTTTGAATAAAGTGACAATTAGGTTTGAATAAAGTGACAATTAGGTTCTTGAAGCTTTCGATTTCGGACTAATTAGTTCTTGAATAAAAAAAAAGTATTAATTTAGTCTTCTATGATAATTAGGTTCTTGAAGCTTTCGATTCCGGACTAATTAGTTCCTGAATAAAAAAAAAGTATTAATTTAGTCTTCTATGATAATATATGTTCTTTTATTAATTTATCACGTAAAATTTAATAGTGGTTTTTATATGTATTGTTAATTATTGTGACGTGTCTATTTATGAAAGATTATTAAGTAGATAACAATTTTTGAAATTATATTTTACTTGTTTTGATAAGATTTATAGTACATGAAAAACAGTTGATAAATGGTATATGAAGACTCAAAACTAAATGTTTTACTGTGTAAAATTACATCGATGATACACATGCTACTGTTGATAACAATATATATTAACAAATATAAATTTTTAAATGCACGTATGTTATAAAGTGGGCCGTTAAAATGGGCTGTTGGACCTGTTTTTGAAGATTTTTTATTTTTATTATCAGTTAGTTGCTAAAGGTTTTTTATTACTAGAAATATAATATTGCAATGAAAAAAAAAGGAGAATTGATGTTAGGCAAATAAATTAAAGATTGGTTTTTTTGCAAAAAATGTACTAAAAAATGAACAATAAATAAAAAATTACAATAATCTATTACTTCCAATATGTATACTTTTAATTCACATTGAGAACATCATTTTATAGTTGATTTGCAATTAATTTCTTAAAATTTTCTATGAATTTATTTCTGTTATTTTGCAATTGATTTTCTAAAAATTTGCCATTAATTTTGTCATTTAATTTATTCTTCAAATTTTAAATATATATAACTAATTTTTATTTATTATGTAATATATAACTAATAATATATGTCTAGTTATATATGTTAAGTCATATATTATTGTTGATTTGAAAATTTATTTAAGGGTAAATACCCTTTCCGGCCCCTAAGCATTTTAAAGTGGGACATGTCGCACCTTTGTCATCCAAAAACCTCCAACAACTCCTCAACCATCAATGTGAGTGACCGTTTCGACCCCTGTGACCGGTTGCCAACAGGTTGCCCTGATGATGTGTCAGGTGGAGGCTGAGTTGTCAACCCCTGGTGCCACGTGTATGTATAAGTTGTTGAAGGGACTGAAAACCCCCTTCCTGCAACTGAAACGGCGTCGTTGCCTTGGATTCAAAATCCCCCCTTCTTGAATGATTAAAAGGGCTTAGGGTTTGCATGTTGTTGCTATGTGAGAGCACCTGCAACAGTGGGCATGGCGACTGCAAATTCTGTTGCTTCATTCAGTCGCAAGAAAAGATGCGGTGTGGGTGAGGAGAGTTGGGGCAGTGGAATGAGTGCCGATGGAAGCATTCTAGAAGGAGCAGAAAGAAGGATAGAGAAGAAATTTGTTCATCCAGTGTGCAATTGCGGATCATACGCCATTTTGTTCGAATCTGGCACTTCAAAAAATCCTAAGAGGCTTTTCTTTGGTTGTTCTTATTTCAAGGTAAATTTTTTGAAATCGTGAATATTTGGGTTGCTGCGTTATTTTGGTAACTAGTTGGAGTTTAATAGAAGACATGTTTGATGTAGAACAACACAGGACATTGCAAATACTTTTCTTGGCTAGATGAGTATGTTGCATCTTTTTGTATTGATGAAGTGCTACAAGATGGAGTAGCAGACCCAACAAAAAAGATGGAAGAAAGAATTGCAGAGATAGAGAAGAAGATGGATGAGACCAAAAACGAGGAGAAGAACAGTGGTGCTCTTAGCAGATGGAAAGCGTTAGGGTTGATTTTGCTGGGCATTGTAATAGGAAAGGGATGTAGTCTAGTTACTGCTGTATGATGTTAATATTACTTTGTACTTGTAAATTCAGACTTCTGTAATGAATACAATTTCTGTGTGTAGTGAAAGAAAACAATATGAAATTGTAATCAACTATGGCTATGGATTAATAGACATTGTTTACTCAGCTATGACTATTTTTTTGCATTTCATAGTTTTGTGTGTAGTTAATTGACAGAATCATGGTTCAAAGAAATTGAAAACATAGTAAAGCTGCACATTTACACAATGATTACAAAATAAAGTCATTTCCCAAAATGCAAGATTCATTATATGTAGCTAACAAACCATGCGAGGCAAAGTTTCCATAAGGTAACACAGAGGGTACACCAGACAAAGTTTACAAAATAAAGGTCACATACAATGTGAGGCCAAGTAGTTTTCCAAAAAAACCTGTCAATGCTTGGCAGCAGTTTTACAAAATATGGGCTAGCAACCAAAAAAACATAAACAGCATATCAAACATATAAGTCTTATAGAGTTAAAATCCTAGTTAACTAAGTCTGTTTTGGTGGATTGAAATTTGGTGTTGGAATGAACTTCAATAAGTCTGAAGAGGTTCCCACACTTGATGCAGCCATTGTTTCCTTGCTTATGGCCTCAAGATTATCTGGTGTAGCTGCTGGCTGGTGGCCTATTTGTGGATTCAGAGGACCTGGTGGCCTAAAGGTCTTCAGCTTGGGCCTGAATCTGCCACTTGGCTGGGGTGGTGGTCTGGCACTTGGCTGGACTGGTGGTCTGGTACTTGGCTGGGCTGGTGGTGCAGGGGTTGGTTGGGCTGGTGGTGCAGGGGTTGGCTGGATTGGTGCTGCAGGAGTTGGCTAGCCTGGTGTTGCAGGTTCACCTTGAGATTACTATGCAACAACAAACAATTTGAGCTAGTTACTTCACCAAAAAAATGAGTGGACAAGTTAGACTGCATAAGATAATGAATAAGATTTACCACTGGAGGGGCAGATTGAGTGATTGGAATTTCCTCTTGTGGAGCATGTGGCCTCTTTGGCATCTTTTTCTTTTGCTTCTTTAGCTTATCCTGTTTCAGTTTCAAACAATAATGTAGCAAACCAATAAGATCTAAAAACACACACACCCAAGAACATCAGCAAACCAATAAGGTCTAAAAAGACACCCATAGCATAGCAAAGTAAAATATGGCAGTTCTAACCCTAATTTCTTGTAAAGTAGGCTTCGGCATCTGAGGCATGGGTTTGGTGTGAGTGTGGCCAGATGTTCCACCCTGAACAATGATATGAGATTACAATTAAGTTATTGTATTCCCAGGAATAAAGATAGGAAAGCAAATGTTCTTTAAAATATTTCCATACCTTGTTATTTTTCCTGCTTTTTGGTTGCCAGTTAGAGTTTTTAGGTGCTCCCTTACATGTTTTGAAATAGTGGCCACTTTCCCCGCATTTGCTACAGGTAACCTGGAAGGTCCTTCTGACCTTGTTACCATCAGTTGGAGCTGGAGGTGTAGCTGAATCCTTTCTCCTCTTAACCGGTCTACCAATAGGTCTCACACTTTTTAGTGGATCTGCCTTAAGTTAGTCAGTTGGTTCCCAAAACTCTTCACTTGGAACCGGGTTGATACAAATATCATATGTCTTCCTTATGGCCACCATAGTGAGAAATGGAGACACGAAGTCCTCAGCGGATTTCACCCTCACCCTGGATATTGCTGCAACAGCATGAACACAAGGTACACCTACAATACATAATTTCATAAATATAACATCATGCATAGCACAACAGCATTACCAGAAAATTGAGTGGAATGACATTCATACACCTAACCTGTGAGCTGCCATAAATTGCATGTGCAGGTTTGATTTTTCAGGTTAACCCCAAGCTTATGTGTATTCCTAGATACCTCAAATACAACCCTGTCATTGTCACCACACCATTGAGCATTCCACTTGTGACTTTGTGGCTTAATCCAGTAGATTTCTTTCTATGTCATGCCAATAGATTTCTTTGTATGTTAAGTACCCCAAACCTTTGAAAAGTTCTTCCAGGTCCTTCTTATTTACGAAATCAATATCCATTGGAGGAAACTTGTCTGCCTTCCCGCCTAAGTAATGTAGCTTACCATTAGCTCTTAGAAGCTTTCCTCCATGCATAAATATAGGGATCACAAACACAGACATCTGCCACATTTATAATCCAGATCATTCACGTTTTACCGTAATGCACAATAATGCCATAAACATTATCATCACTAAAACATTACAAACATATTTCATTGCCCAGAAAACTCACTACGTTTATCAACCCCTACTATTACCAAACCATAATTAAAAACAGAGTTTATTCTAAAACCACTTCATCCATTAATCATACTGATCAATACGAACATAAAGCAGTTCACACCCCTCATAGACATGCATGGAAAACAATTACACTCTTCAACTAACTACGTTAAAATCGAAAAAAGTAACTAACCTTTCACTGCCGCCTCACACAGTCAACAACTAACTCCACCACACGTTCGTCGCAGATTTCAATATGCCAGAGTTCCATTCTAGCTTCGTGCAAAGGTTCTGGAGGGAAACAAGGGTGGGAGATGAAGGGTTAGGGCTTTTTGGTGAATGAGTGAAAAGAAGAAGGAGATTACAGTAAATGTACCACGATGTTGAGGGGGATTTTGGATCCAAGGCAACGACACCGTTTCAGTTGCAGGAAGGGGGTTTTCAGTCCCTTCAACAACTTATACATACACGTGGCACCAGGGGTTGACAACTCAGCCTCCACCTGACACATCATCAGGGCAACCTGTTGGCAACCGGTCACAGGGGTCGAAACGGTCACTCACGTTGATGGTTGAGGAGTTGTTGGAGGTTTTTGGATGACAAAGGTGCGACATGTCCCACTTTAAAATGCTCAGGGGCCGGAAAGGGTATTTACCCTTTATTTAAAAATAATTATACAAATAGTAAATTTATAAATTAAAGGTGTTATTTTTACAACAATAAACACTAGGGTCCGTTTGGGAAGCTTAAAAAGTAACTTTTTTGAGTTTTTAACTTATGAAAAGTAGTAGTATTAATGTGGCTAAAATTTTTATATATGATTAATTTTAATGTGAAATATAAAAGTATTTGATTATTTTAGTGTTTTACACAATTGTGATAATAGTACAAAACGTCATTGACGTTTTGTAATAAAAAATATTATTTTAATTATTAAAACACAAAACGTCATTAACGATTTGATAAAAAATATTATTTTAGTTGTAAAAAAACAAAACATCATTGATGTTTTGTAAATAACCATAGCAGTGTTTAACACATAATTTGGTCCATCATGGAGGATTTCACAGTTAGTAATACAATATAAAAAAGAAAAAGTTCTATTAATGTCTGGTGCAATTTTCAAAATCAAATTGCAGCTTTCTAAGAAGCTATTTAGGAGCTTATAGAGAAGTTAAAAAAAATGACTTCTCTCATAATACTACTATTTTTATCACATTTTTATAAAATAAACACTTTTAGAGCTAAAAATCCAAACATAAAATAACTTATTTATAAGCTACTTTTAATATAGCCATTTATTATTTAAGCTTTTTTGTCAAAACGAGGTTAATTAAGCTGTTTATCCAAACTGGGCCTTAAGTCTTTTTATGAACCAAGTCCAATCAAGTTAAATAATAAGATTTGGAATAATGTTAGTCATAATTAATTTTTGTTAAGTTACACGAATTTGATTGGATTTGAATAACAAAAAAATTTGGATATATAACTATTCATACCTTGGCCCAATAAATAAAAGCCAAGCCCAATAAGACAAAAGGCCCATTAATGGTGTAGGCCTTTCACGATAAGCCTGACCTCTCAAGGAAGTCGGACATCAACAAAGAGATCCAGCTCTACTTGATCTAAATGAGTAACTGCCTTTGGATATTTCTCCCCTACGTCTAAAAAGGAGATCTTAACAGACTCTCAAGATAAAAGGAATAGTTATCTATTAGAAAAGATAGAACTACTCTAACAAATATTGTTAGTAGCTCTACTATAAACATACTGGAACTCCTAAGTAAAATTCACGCTCTATCTACTAAAAACCTGCTTAAAACCCTTGCTAACTTAAGTATCGGAGTCTCTTGTAGGTACCACCTGCAACCTCCTCACGAGGAACTTGGACAAGCGGCACCTCTGCACAGAAGAGGTCGGACGCTACCACATTAAGGGATCTGGACCTAACGTTCAGGCCCAAATCACTTTTCAGGTAACTCCCGGAATATTGGTGCCGTTGTCGGGGACGTGAAATTCCCTCTTTGACAAATGGGGGACTACGAGCTTAAAGACAACCACACGGCATCTGAATCTGAACAAGAAGCTCAGCCAGAAGGCCAGGCCCTTGTGCTTCCTCCTCTACCACCACACCAAGGCCCTCACGGGGAAGGGACCTCAGGAAATCCACATACAAGGAGAATCCATTCCGAGGTCAACCATCCCGAGGATGAGGACCGTCCTCATACAACCAAGATCCTGGACTGGTTCATGGCCAGGGGAATCGACTGCAATAGTTCGAACACGAGGCTGAACGACAATGGAAGGAAGAACGGGAATTATGAAGAGAGGTGAGACGACGAAAGGAACTAGAAGACAAACTTCGGAAGCTGGAAGCTGACTTACAAAGGAGGAATAATTGGGTGGAGCGTGATGAGAGTCCCCTAGGAGGAGAAGATCCCTTCACGGAAGAGATCATGAAGGCTAAAGTTCTTAGGAATTTCAAATCACCCGACATGGATCTCTTTGACGGAACGTCTGACCTGAGTCAACACCTCAGTAACTTTAGAAGTAGAATGTACCTAGTCAACGCCTCTGGCGTCACTCGATGCAAAGCCTTCCCAACTACTTTAACAAAAGCGGCCATGAAGTGATTTGATAACTTGCCATCTAGGTCAATTACCAGCTTCGACGACCTTGCTAGAAAGTTTTTAACTAGATTTTCCATCCAAAAGGATAAAACCAAACATGCCTCGAGTTTGTTGGGAGTTAAGCAAGAAGCCGGTGAGACTCTTCGCGACTTTATGGAAAGGTTTAACAAGGCCTGCTTAGAAATTCAAAATCTGCCCACTGAAGCCGTGATTAAGGGCTTAGTTAATGGTCTCAAAGAGGGACCATTCTCTCAGTCGATATCCAAACGACACCCGACTTCTCTAAACGAAGTTCAAGAAAGGGCAGAGAAATACATCAACATGGAGGAAAATTTTCGACTTAGGGAACCTTTCCCACGAAAGAAACCTGCCCTATCATCCTCGAGAAAAGGAAAGGGAGCCTAAGAAGAAGGAAGAACATAGTATAGAAAAACCCCAAAAATACCACAGCTTTACTCCTCTAAGGGTTTTTCTGGTGGATGTTTACCGCGAGATATGCCATACGGAGAAACTTCCACCTCTTCGTCCGATTAAGCACAAAAAATATGGAATTCGGCCTGAGTATTGCGAGTATCATAAGCTGTACGGACATTCCACTAATGATTGTTACGACTTAAAGAATGTCATAGAAAAGTTGGTCAAAGAATGTTGACTTGACAGATACCTAGTCGACAGGTTAGACGACCGAGAAAAAGAAGACGGGACGAAGAAGGAGGATGTCCAGAACACCCTCCTCACCCCCAGAGCGACACATACACATGATCAATGGTGGATTTGCAGGAGGAAGAATATCAAAATCCTCACGAAAAAGATACCTCAAGGAGGTATATCAAGTCGAGGAAGGTAGTCAATTAACCGATCTACCCACCATCTCATTCACTAAAGAGGATGCTCAAGGGATATTACTAGGACATGACGACCCAATGGTAATAACTATGATCCTGGAAAACGCTAAAATCCACATAACTCTGATAGACCAAGGTAACTCGACTGATATTCTGTTTAAACCCACTTTTGACAAGCTCTGGTTAGAAGAAAAGGATATAAAGGCATACCCCGACAGCCTCTTCGGACTGGGAGATACCCCAATCTGACCCCTTGGTTATATCTCATTGTACACCACTTTTGGAAAAGGTATACGATCAAAGACACTAAGCATCGACTACATAGTAGTAGATGTAACCTCGACCTATAATGCCCTAATAGGTCAGACTACCTTAAACTGACTTGTAGCTGTCGTCTCTACTCCTCACCTCTGTATGAAATTCCCAATTGCATAAGGGATTGCTATTGTAAAGGGGACCAAAAATTGGCATGAAAATTTTACAACGAGAGCCTCAGTTTGAAAGGCAATCCAACGGAAAAAGAGGGTTCGAAGTCGTGAAGAATTGCGCCTTCAACCTGAGGGTAAAGTAGAAGAAGTGCGAATCGAGAACCATCCTGACAAGACAATGAGCATAAGGGCAAACCTAGAAGGAAGCCTAAAGAAACAACTCGTTCAACTGTTAAGCTAAAATTCCAATCTCTTCACTTGGAAAGCTTCTGACATGCCTAGCATAAATCCTGACCTGATGTCCCATAAGCTTGCAGTATATCCGGGCTCCCGACCTGTTCAACAGAAACCCATGAAGCTCAAACCAGAACGGACACAGGTCGTAGAAGAACAAGTACAAGCCTTGCTGGAGGCAAGGTTTGTAAGGGAGGTAAAATATCCATTATGGTTAGCTAACGTAAAGTTAGTGAAAAAATAAAACGGAAAGTGGAGAATGTGTGTTGATTATACCAACTTTAATAAAGCCTGCCCTAAAGACCCTTATCCACTCCCCAGTATTGATGCTCTAGTCGACTCAACATCAGGCTACAGATACTTGTCCTTTATGGATGCCTACTCGAGGTATAATCAAATTCTGATGTATAAGCCGGATCAAGAGAATACCTCATTCATAACTCCAAAGGCTAACTATTGCTATGTAGTAATGCCTTTTAGATTAAAGAACGCGGTGCTACATACCAGCGATTGATGAATAAGGTATTTCTCGCTCACATAGAAAAACTCATGGAAGTATATGTGGACGACATGCTCGTCAAGACCTAAGAGGACGCGACACTATTTTCCGACCTCTCTGAGGTATTTTTCACTATAAAGAAGCATGAAATAAGGTTAAATCCCTCAAAATGCACCTTTGTAGTAGAAGCTGGGAAGTTCCTAAGATTCATGTTAACCCAAAGAAGAATAGAAACAAACCCAGACAAATGGCAGGCTATACTTAGGATGAAGAGCCCGACTTGTGTCAAAGAGGTCCAACAACTAAACAGAAGGTTGGCCGCTCTATCCAGATTTTTAGCCAGGTCAGCTCTAATATTACATCCCCTTTACTCAATCCTAAGGAAAGGGAAGCAATTTGAATGGACCCCAGAATGCGAACAAGCCTATCAAGACTTTAAAGCATTCTTGGGACAACCACCCATGCTTACCCGACCTAATAAAGGGGAAGAGCTCGTGCTATATCTGTTAGTTAGAAGCTGGGCTATAGCTTCAGCCTTGGTCTGAGAAGACAAAAATAGATAGCAACCTATCTATTTCATCAGCAAAGCCCTACGAGGGGCAGAGTTGAACTATCAAAAGATAGAGAAGTTTGCTTATGCCCTTATCCTCACATCTCGAAGGCTCCAACCTTACTTCCAGGCTCATACGATTAAAGTCCGCACTAATCAACCAATAAAACACATCCTACAAAAGAGAGACTTGACAGATTGGATGCTACAATGGGCGATAGATTTGTCCGAGTTCGACTTAAAGTACGAAGCTTGGACAACCATTAAGTCTCAGTACCTTACTGACTTTATTACCGAATACGGCAAAAGCCTAGGAAACCCAGTTATATGGAGTTTATATGTAGAAGGATCATCAGATAAGGCTGGAAGTAGAGCTGATGTTATACTAGAAGGTGACCAGAAAACTTGGATTGAGCTATCTTTAAGGTTCGAGTTCCATGTTTCTAACAATCAAGCAGAGTATGAGACCTTACTTGCTGGCTTAAAGTTGGCTAAAGAAGTGGAGGCGGAAAAAGTGGTGGTGTTCAGTGATTGCAAGTAATAACTTCGCAAATTAATGGTACCTATCAAGTTAAAGACCCCACTATGAAGAAATAGTTGGATGAGACCCGGGAACAACTGACACACTTTTCAAAAAGTGAGGTCTGACATATAGCTCGGGAATCCAATGCCCAAGATGCCCTCAAAAAATTAGCCAGCACCAACTCAGGGGAAAACAATAGAGGTTTCATTTAAGAGACTCTGCAATCACCATCCATATCAAAGGAAGAGGAAGTACTGACCATATCCAATCAACATCTAAGGTGGATGACTCCCATAATCAACTACCTCAAATTCGATGTACTTCCCAAGGACGAAAAGGAAGCTAGAAAGCTCGTAAAGGAGGCACAAAATTATACATTAGTCCATAATATTTTATACAAAAGAAGAATTTCAACACCCCTCTTAAAATGTGTCCTAACCTCTAACACAAGGGAAGTCTTGGAGGACGTACATAGTGGCATATGTGGAAATCATTTGGGAGCTTGGTCACTAGCAAAAAAAGTGATCTGAACTGGCTTTTTCTGGCCGACCTTACAGAAGGAGGCATTCGAGTTTGTTAAGGCATGCCCGCCTTGCCAAAAACATGCTAACTTCCAAGTGGCCCCTCCTGAAGAGCTCATCAGTGTTACCTCACTGTGGCCATTTGCGAAATGGGGCCTCGACCTACTCAGACCCTTTCCACAAGTACCAGGCCAAGTCAAATACCTCATAGTAGGGATTGACTATTTCACTAAATAGATTGAGACAGAGCCCTTAGCAACTATTACTGCTCAAAGAAGTCAAAAATTTCTGTATAGGAACATTGTCACAAGGTTTGGAGTTTCCCACTCCATCACCACAGACAATGGGACTCGGTTCACGGATTCAATCATTAGGAACTTAGTGGCCGACCTAAAAATAAAATACCAGTTCACATCCGTGGAGCACCTCCAAGCCAATGGATAGGCTGAAGTAGCCAACAAAGTCATATTGGCCAGGTTAAAGCACCGATTGCAAGATGCAAAAGGAGCTTGGGCGGACGAGCTTCCTCAAGTCTTATGGGCATATCAGACCACTTCCCATTCCACAACAGGAGAATCACCCTTCCGCCTTGCTTAATAAATGGAAGCAATGATCCCCATAGAAATAGATGAAGACTTAGAGTCATATTTTATAATGAAAGAGTTAACACCCAGGCACAAAAGGAAGAGCTCGACCTCCTCTTTGAAGTCCGAGAAACAGCTCAGATTAGGAAGGAAGCTCTGAAACAAAGGATGGCTCTAAGATACAACCAGAAGGTAATCAAGAGGAAATTCACTAGCAACAACCTCATCCTGATCCGGAATGAAATCGGAGTACAAAAGTCGGGACAAGGAAAGATGGCTGCAAATTGGAAAGGACCTTACAAGATAGTAGAGGTCTTAGGCAAAGGTTACTATAAGGTGTCCGACCTCCAAGGACGGGAGCTGCCGAGGTCCTGGCACGCTTGTAATCTAAAGAAATACTACAGTTATGTAGTCAACCTCGTTTAATGGGTGCACTCTTTTTCCTGATTTTAAGAGTTTTTTAACGAAGCACCAATACGAGGGCTAGAGATAACCAAATTCCTAGTATGCTTTGTAAAGGAATTTCTGAAATATCAATAAAGATTCCTAAACCATTTCTTTAAAAAAGTTTCCTATCTTAAAAGCATTAATTTAAGCTCGGCAAACCGCAAAATCATTGCCCAACCTAAAGTGGTCGACAAGATGAAGTGACGAGGTACAAGTTAATGTAGAAAGTTATGCAAACAACTCGTACAAAGCAACCTCAAGAAGGACGGATAAAAAACAAGTTGTAAAAGTAACTTAACAAAGTATAACTACTCGAAGTTGGATCTATGTAAGGAAACTAAGAAAACCACAAAATTGGCTAAAAACTCAAAAGGTCAAAAGAAAATAGAACCCTTCTACGAAAACACGACTTTGTTCCAAAAGGACGTAAAAGCACCTTGCAATATAAAGTAAAGAGTTTTGAACATCACTTCACAAAAAGTTGTGAAAAACAACTGAATAAAAAGTAAATTGTTCAAAAACTACGAGCTATTACAAGAAAGTTATAAGACCCACAAGTCGGGCCATACCAATTGTATGAAACAAAATATAAAAGGCCTAAAGAGGAGTGAGGTTCTTACCAGTGACATCATCTTTTCTAGGAAAAGCACAAAGCAGAGAGACTGGCTCGGCCAACACGACAACAGAGGTCGTGGGAGAGGTCTCCACAGTAGTAGCTTCAGGTTTGGCTCCCGAGATGGAAGTCTGCCCGACCTGAGGCCCCGAGGTCTTTGGATCCACTGGAGGCTCCTCCTCATCATCGTCCTCAGGTGCCGAAACTATCTTGCTATCTACTACTATGTTGTCCACGCTAAAGAGGGAAAGGTCAAAGTCGGAAGCCAAGACCTTAGCCTAAGACTCAGCAAGCTGCATGAATATATCTCTCTTAGAACTTCTTCACCTTCTCCTCAGTCAGAGCGGCAGCGGCCTCTGACTTGCTCGCTCTTTCTTGAGCTCTCTCAATGTCGGACCTCAAGGCCTTTCACTCCTACTGCAAGTCCTTCTTTAGCATATTCAGTCTTTCCACATCAGCATGGGCCAATACCAAAGCACTGGTCGTCGCTTGAATGGAAGAGTTCCTCAACTCCCTGGCTAGAGTAGTACACACTCCAACCGTACGTAGCCTACGACGTGCCAAGTGTTGGAGGTAGTTTTGAAAAGCCACATCATCCATGCTTAGGTGGTGGTATGGGAGGACATTTTTCTCCCCTCAAGCCAGGGTATCGAAGCTCTTTGAGTAAATGCTCTCATCGTCTTCCACCTTCTGTTTCTTGAAGGGAGGTTAGGTGGAAGAAGGAGACAGAGGGGAAGGCTTAGAAAGAATAAGCTTGGAGAGGGGACTAGGAATGACATCCTTCTGCTCAGACGGACCCGATCCCGACTTTCTAGGAGAAGATTTGGCCCCAACCTCTTTTTGCTATTGGAGATTCTAGCAACGACTATCTTCTTGGTGTTCAACAAATTTCATAGCTAATTTCGGAGCCATACTTTCTGCAAAACAAAACAAACGCACTCAGAAACAACACTTACAAATAATAGAATTCAACAAGTAAAGGAAGAGAGAACTACTGAGATTGGACTTCAGAAGGCTGGGATCTCCCAAATATCTTTTTGTATCCAAATTGGGAGCTTGGCCCCATGTACCCAACGAAAAATTTACAACACCCCTCTCTAGGTCGTCTAACTCGACTAGATCACACCTAACGATTATAAGGGTATCTTGCCAATATAGGGAAAAAGGAGGTTCTTGGTTCTCAGGCAAAAAGAAAGGACACCCTCAGCACCCCGGACCTTAAAAAAGTGATTTTTGAAATCATGAAAAGAATTATCGAAGATAGAAAAAACCTTCCAACCTTGTACAGCTTGGAAGGATATCCATCCCAACTTCTTTGTAGAACTATAGGGTTTTATTGCAACAAAGAGATAGAAGAAGACGTTTAGAGTAGGTCAGACATCCAACTCCTGACACAAGAGCTGATACATTTTCATAAAAGCACAAGAGTTCGAGTGTAACTAAGAAGGGACAAGGTTAGAAAACCGCAACACCTCCATCTCAAAGTTTGTAAATGGAAGTCAGACACCTAGCCTAGTGAAGAAACAATCATAGGCATAAAAGAAAGGTTGTTCAAATTCCTCTAAAGGGGAAAAACACACTCTCTCTAGGTCAGACGGTTCTAAAACATAGCTCATCCTCCATATTTTCACATATACTATGGTGCCTATGGAACTCATCACAATGCTCTTTATCGGTCACGGGGACATAACTAAGAGCATTACTATCTACCTAAACCCGCAGAGCAGGAGGGACCTTAGTCGACATATTCAAGATAACATGGCGTGACATAAATGCTATACCTACAAACGCAAAAGTAAAGCATACCGTTACTAAAAGAAGTCAGAACTCGTCCAATATAAGTTGAGCAAAACATCAAAATAAAAAAGAAAGCTAGTCTTTTCAAAAATATCCCTACAGCACAACCAAATAGAGCCTTTCTTATACAACATCGTCATATCAAAACAGCACCATTAGGGGCAGTACAGTGCATAAACACAAAAGGTAATAGCTACGGTAATACACAAAAATAAAAATGAAGATTCTTTCAAGAAAGAAGAGAGTCTTTCAAAAAAATCTTTTGGTGACAAACGTTTTTTACTTCCCAAAACGCTCCACATCAAACTCGTAAGGAAATCAAAACAGATTTTTTCAAAGGAAAGTGCAAGGACAGTAAAAGCAAACTCAATAAAAAGCAAGTCTCAGACAATAAAAAAGGAGAGTTTGAGGGAAAGAGAAAATGAAAACCAACGTTGAAGAAAATCGTGAAAAAAGGGGGAGAGCATGTCTAAAAATAGCAAAATACAAACGATCCCCTCCACGCCAGCGAAAGTAAAAAAAAATCTTCAAAGATCAAGATAGAGAAATCTTGAAGTAACACAGAGGAGTTCTTTTGTGAAAAAGAAAGTAAAGCAATCTTTTCAGAAACAACAAAAAGGAGGAGAGCCGAAAAGTCCCTTATAAGAGACAACAAACCAAAAATGGCCCTTTACTCCTCTTTAAACGTGTGTGGATTCCAAGGAACAATTGCCGCGCAACGTTCGCCCATCATTAAAACATCATCAATGTTCAAAATTTTAAACACATCGGGTAAACCGAAGTGCTAGAACCCGACGTCCACAACAGAAGCCGCGAAATGCTTGACCTCGACCCATAAAAGGATCCGTACTCAAGTAGGGACACTGTTCATACCCTGACCCAATAAATAAAAACCAGGCCCAATAAGACAAAAAGGCTGACGTTAGGATTTTTTCTAGTAAAGAATTTTATAAAAATAGTCGCGTTGTAGATATAGTTTCTAAACCAACAAAAATCCTTTCGTGCAAACGTTTTGGTTGTCACAAGTAACAAACCCCTTTAAAATTGATAACCGAGTATTTAAACCTCGGGTCGTCTTCTCAAGGAATTGCAGGGAGGTATGTTCTTATTATTGGTTATGAAAAAGTGTGTTTTGGGGTTTTGGATTGAGGTAAAAGGTTAGTTGAATGACAAGTAAAATAAAATAATAATAACTGTAAAATAAACCTTTGGCAAGGTATAAGAACTGGAAGTCCTATCCTAGTTACCCTTATCAATTGTGATGAGAATTGGATTTTTCTCCCACTTTGTTAACCTCTAACTATGAAGGTAAGTTAAGTGGATGAATTAATTTTGATTCCTCAAGTCCTAGTCTTTCCTTGGAAAAAGTTAGAGTTATTGGAACTTGAATTAATGAAATGAAGAAATCCAATTTTCAATCAACAATGAGTTTGATAACTCAAGAGTCACCAATTATTTAACCAAAGCCAAAACGGGAAACTATCTAAATTAAATAAAAAGCATTCATAAATAAAACAATCATAAACTGAAATATCTCAAATAACATTAATTAAGAAAATCAATCTAAACATGGAACATTGAAAATAAATAAATACAAAGAACATTGAACCTGGGATTGAGAGTCACTCCTAAAACTAAGAGAAGTCCTAAATCCTAATCCTAAGAGAGAGGAGAGAACCTCTCTCACTAAAAACTACATCTAAAACTAAAATTGTGAATTATGAGAGCATCCTCTTGAATGGATGCATTCCCCCACTTTATAGCCTCTAATCTGTGTTCTCTAAGCCAAAAATTGGGTCAGAAACAGCCCAGAAGTCACTTCCAACGCTTTCTGGTCCGTACAGGTCGCGGCCAAATGACGCGGAGGCGTCGCCCACGCGGCCGCGCGGGTTGAAGTTCGCAGATGCGACGTGTCCACGTTTGCGTCGCCTAGCGTCAGGGCAACTATGGCATATTATATATCAAATCGAAGCCTCGGACGTTAGCTTTCCAACGCAACTGGAACCGCGTCGTTTGGACCTCTGTAGCTAAAGTTATAGCCGTTTGAGTGCGAAGAGGTCAAGCTAGACAGCTTAGCAGTTTCTCCAACTTATTGTATTCCTTCCATTTTTGCATTCTTCCTTTCCATCCTCTGAGCCATTCCTGCCTTATAATATCTGAAAATACTTAACACACATATCAAGGCATCTAATGGTAATAAGAGAGGATTAATAATAAGCAAATATAAGATCAAAGAAGCATGTTTTCAATCATAGCACAAAATCAGGAAGGAAAATGTAAAACATGCGAATTGTATGAATAAGTGAGTAAAAAGTTGATAAAAACCACTCAATTGAGCATA
This sequence comes from Arachis stenosperma, assembly GCF_014773155.1. Classification (NCBI taxonomy): domain Eukaryota; kingdom Viridiplantae; phylum Streptophyta; class Magnoliopsida; order Fabales; family Fabaceae; genus Arachis; species Arachis stenosperma. Next base: position 43,826,331 of record NC_080379.1, read on the forward strand.
AGATAAACCATAAAATAGTGGTTTATCAAAGGCCCGTTAATGGTGTAGGCCCTTCACGGTAAGCCCGACCTCTCAAGGAGGTCGGACATCAACAAAGAGGTCTAGCTCTACTTGATCTAAACGAGTAACTGCCTCCGAATGTTTCTCTGCTACGTCTAGAAGGGATATCTTAACAAACTTCCAAAATAAAAGGAATAGTTATCTATCAGAAAGATAGAACTACTCTAACAAAGGTGGTTAGCAGCTCTACTATAAATATACTAGAACTTCCATATATAATTCATGTTCTATCTACTAAAAACCTGCCTAAACCCCTTGCTAACTTAAACATCGGAGTCTCTTGCAAGTACCACCCCCAACCTCCTCACAAAGAACTCGGACAAGCAACACCTCGAATTGTATCGGATCGGATTTCGGATGTACTTTTTAAAATCAATCTAATTCAATCCAAACAGTATAATGTACTATAATATTATTATTTTATTATTATATTTATAATTTTACTTATAATATGTTCAATTTTGTTATATATTTTTATATTATTTATGTATTATTATTTAATATTAATGTTTAAAATGAGATTTATTTATTTATTTTAACTAACCTATAATTTTATTTCTATTGTTATGTTACTGTTAATTTTTTAAGATATTGTTGAGACTTGTTATGCTATTGTTAGTTATCTAAATTTAATTTTAACACTTGTTAGATATATTTAATTCTTTAATTTATAAAACTGTAAATCCAATCCAATTCAAACCACTTGAAATTAGATCGGATCGATTCTGATTGTTTGAAAATATTCATCCAATCTAAATCACACCATAAGAGTTTTGATTCAAAATTAATTTAAACTGCACTACAAATACCTATTGTTGAGGAGGAAGGGAAAAGAAAAAGGAAAGTTTCTGTCAGAAAAAGGGAAGGAGAAGTCTATTATTTTTCTATCTAACGGACTATTATCTTACAAACCCTTAATCTTTTTTTGTTTTAAATTTTCACCAATTTTTCCTCTATCATGGGTTTTGGTCGACAATGAAAAGGGGTTTAACAAATGCTTTTGTTAATCACGAATTAGACCCCTCCAAATAGTGAACATTTAAATTCAGCTGAGTTTTACATTTTAGGCCGCAATTTCTGAAGGATAAGTCCAATAATTTATTACAACTTATAGGTCACTTTTCAAAATGCCATAAATTTTTTTTTTTTGAAAATGTAAAACTTTCATGGCTCCAATGCAATTCCATGATACACCAGTATACCGACGTCAGATTGTGTCCGTATGAAGCATCCCACAAGCCCCTTTCGAATGGCCGTAGGCTAAAATTCACCATTAAACATTATTAGGTGAAGCACTGTCTGCAATCACTACAAAGCGTTATATTCGATCAGCGTGTGTAGTGCCAACACCAACACACGTCCACTAACTATAATCGCTAGCGCATTTCTTTACCTGTTGAAAGATTCCTTCTTTGACACAGTAGCATTGCCCATAAAGTAAACAATAAGACTAGATTTGAATCTATGACTAATCAATAAGATTAGATTACGTATTCAAAATATGAAATACGCAGCTAAAACCCATTATTTGTTACACAGCATAGTTAGTTTGGACTTTGGATGGATTTCATCTTATTCAAATATGCCACGTCTATTTTAGGTTAGGATTTGGATTCTTTTAATTTTGAATTTCCATTTTAAAAAATAAATATGATCTTTTATTATTTATTTTATAAATAAGATAAAAAAAATATGAGAGAAAAATTATTTAAGAGTGAGACATTACACTTTATCCATTCAAATTCTTTAGACTAAGGATTATTGTCTAGGAAATTGCGGTATTATATGTAAAAGAAAAAATTTAGATAATCAACACCAACAAAATTTATTATTTTTTACTAACATTTTTAGTTATTAGCCTAATTCTTTTAGTCTAATAACTCCAGAAGCATACTTTTAACTTTAACCCACAGTTTTAAACATTGCTAGTAAAAAATGGGTAAACCACCAAAAAATGCGCCCAAATAATTTTGTCGCTGATAAAAATGTACTCAAATTTTGTTATCGACAAAAATGTCCTGAAATAATTTAAAAACGCAATAAAAATACCCAATATTAAAAATGTATTATCAAAAAATGATTTAGAGATTGAATTTTGATGCAATTTTTTGCAAGTATGATTAGAAAAATGAGATATTTTTATCCTCAAAATTTAGTTATTTTTCACTAAGTATATATATATATTTTTGTAATTTTTGTCAACAACCAATAATATTTTTAAAAAATCACAAAAATATATATACTTAACAAAAAAATTACTAAATTTTAAGAATAATATCTCATTTTTCTAATCATACTTGTAATAAATCGCATCAAAATTCAATTTCTAAATTATTTTTTGAGAAATACATATTTAATATTAAAAATTTGTCGCGTTTTTAAATTATTTGAAAATATTTGTCAATAGAAAAATTTTGGTGCATTTTCATCAGCGATAAAATTATTTGAGTTTATTTTTGGTAGTTCATCCTAAAAAAAATAAGAAATTCTGCTAGTCCTCTAGCATTCTTCTTTCAAAAAAGGTAATTTAGTGAACAAAATACTAACTTACCATAATACACTGATTTAAATTAAAAAAATGCTGATTTATCATAATACACTATAACTAACGTAATCAGAGCATAATTATGGTAAAGCATTTTGTTAATTAAATCATCTTTTTTGGAGTGAAGATAGTTAGCAGGAAAAAATGCTAGTTACCTATATTTTTTCACAATAGAAAAAAGTGTTTATAATGCTCAAACGAAAAAAGAATGTTGGCCGAACTTGGAACAAGAGAATTAATGTACTATGAATCACTCGAGTATTTTTATCACGTGTTCACGTTAAACCAGCCAGTTTTCAACGAATTTAAAATTGCAAAAACGATAGGTTCACTCATTTTCTTGTTCGTTACGATTCTGATAACACTGATGAGTAGGATTTCTTTCATTGTCAAATTTACTTTTCCTTTGTTTCTGTTAGTTTTATTGCAATTCTATTTTATTTTCGACGTCTCATTATATACTAAGTTCATGCAAATTACAACCTGGAGTCTTCGAAATTCTGTGAAGATCAATACTAACTTGTAACACTTTCGTTATTCTATGAAGTGCTAACATCACTCTATTTCTAATAACATGAAGTTTATGTACATTCAGATGCTCATTGGTTGATGTGCTGCTCTGATTGGTATGTTAAAGAGTTTGTTCTACTCTCAGAAACCACATCATGAACAAGGAGTTTCCTTAACCGTCGATAACTACCTTTGACAAAGAAACAGAAAACACCTAGAAATATAAAAAGAAAAACTAATTTTCAGCTTTGCAAATCACTTGTGCCTAACGCCTATACAAAGAAGGAATAGTTGGTAGTCAATGGCAACGTTTTGCCTTTGATTTGTCCCAAGCAGCAAACCCGTTTTCCTCTCAACTTTATCTGAAAAGACTTTACGCTTCTGCCAATTTCAAGCGAGGAACAATATTCATTGATTGGAGTTCCTGAAAATTTTGAGAACCAAATCAAATCAATCAACAAACAGCTATTTTAAAAGCTGATGGGCATGATCTTTTCAATTCAAATCATAGGCCAATTTAAAATTTTATATACACTTGACTATTCTAGTTTAATACTTTGATTCGCATAACAGCCCCACAGTGTGGTAAAAGCTTGGTTATTTTATTTTTATTTGCTTGAGTTCTGAGGAAGCAGACTAATATGGCTAAATATAGCCATTTCCAAATTCCAACGCTTCCACTTCGCAGTTTTCTCCTTCTATTCCTTCTAGATTCTCAAAATAAGTATAAGAGAAGCAACTAAAGTGCTTATTTGCACCACATTAGATCAATGCAATGTGCCTCTTTCACTGATTGCTAAAAGCTGAAACCATCTCAAATTAATTCGTTATTATGGAGATCTCGGTTTGTGCTATTTTCAGTGTAATGTGTAATAGAGAAAATGAGAAATTTCATTTCCCAGATTAAAATGCACATAGATATGAAACTATTTTGGAACTAAATGCATCTATCCTTGTTCTAATAACTCCATACAGTAATAAAATTGATTCTTTTCAAAGCATTTTTCTATTATTGGAATGGTTCGTAAGATCTATCATTTTCTAACTTAACAGTGAAATAAGATTAATTCTTGCTCAAAATAAATAATTGATATATTAATCAACTTCATATAAATGGAGACAAAGGAGTTGATTACTTATCAGTTGGTACAATAATTTTTCATATAAATGAATAGGATCTCCATCAGATAACTGAACTTCCAGAATATATAAATTGAAGTTATCGAGAAGAGCATATCATACCTGAATCAAGAGCTTGCATGCATATGGTAGCTTCATGGTAGAAATCTTATCTCCATTTTTACAAGATGAACAAATGCCAGTTTTCAGCTTATGGTTGTAATATCCTAACAAACCGCATTCTCTGCAGACCTGTGTAGAAATGAAAGTATCATGAGTCAACTTGATTGTAAAGAATATAACGGTTTTAACTTTTAATGTACCATGCGAACAAAAAATAAAAATAGTGTCTTTGGTTTCATGTTTGAGCACTTTATTCCAGACAATAACTATTTCGTCAAAATTGATTTTGCTTAATATTGCAGAGATGATGAATTGTTACAGTAGTGGGCAAGCTAGATATGTAGGAAACATGGAAACAACATGCGACATAGATATGATACAACACGGATAAGGGGACTCGGCAATTTTGTAAAAGTATAGGACACGACACAATCAATACAAGAATTAAAATCAAATATAAAAATAATATATTTATTACACACAAAAGAGACTACGCATATAAAAGATACTTCCTTGCTTCAAATACCTATCACTTCAAAATTCCGGTGCATTAAAAACTCTATCTAAATACAAATTATTTCCAAATAGACTGAGTTGCCATTATACAGAATTTCAAATAATAGATATTCTGGAATAAAGGAAGTATGTAATTGCATTAAACATAGGGCACTGGTGTGGCGAGGCCAGCTAAAAGTCCATGCTTTGTGGAGTCAGACTATATAATAGTATGTGAAAAGTACTATAAAATTAAGAAAAAAACATAAAGCTTAAGTTAAAAGAAAGCAGTTATGAATTTATATTAGCATAGATTAATATACACAAACTAAAAGTTAGTCATTCTATTTAATGTTATGAAATTTCTAATTTTATTATTTTATATATATGAAAAGTTTAAAAACTTAAAGAAAGATTTTCTAAAATATAATTAAAAGTAGATGAAAGTATGTGTATAGCATCTGACATGATGCATAATGGATATAGATCACTTAAACAAGACTTTTAAAAAATTGGGCACACATTGTGTAATCCTCCAAATACCTGAATTTTAATTATAAGTGATCTTGAAATTTGAAGTAAAGTGATTTTTCACCTTACGGCTGGCTAACTTTTTTTTCTCAAATTTTAACCTAGAAATGTCTTGACAGTTACTTCCAATATTTCCACTTTTCTCTTTACCCCATTCCAAAGAGCATTTCTCCATCATTGTAAAGTATAATACATAACCAAACCAGTATGATATGAGGCTTTGAAGGTTGAGGAAAGATTTGGATGAGAGAATTTTTAGATTTATTATGCAAATATCAATAGATTTCATGGAAGAGCTTCAATCTAATCCATGCAGGAAATCCTTGTTTGCCAGAATTAAAACAGAATTCAGCAACTTCAATATAAAGTCTTGCACATGAATTCTTTAACCTGGAAAGGGGGTTTACTTTATCCAAAATAAAAAAATAGTATGCGTATTGGGACTTGGTTATCTGCACTCTGCAGAAAACCCTGATTTGACCTTTTAATATTATTATAAATTATTCTGTACTTGATTCCCCCTTTTGAAATGCATACAATACTGCAATGAATGCAATCAACATAAAAGTCTAAATTATTTACCTGAACTTCGAAAGGATCACTAGATAACATGAGTCGCTCATAAATCAACATACTAGCACCATATGCAATTAAGCAATCACGCTCCATTTCTCCAACACGTAGACCTGAACAAAGGGAGTTGTTATCAATTAACCACTCTGTAACATATATCTATAAATTAGCTACCAGGAAAAAGGTTAGGTTCTGCCAATCCAAATCTAGAATAAATACCGGGATGAAATATATTGCAACTAGGTATTTGGAGTCAATGGACATTCATTTTAATCCCTAGGGTTTGTTATCTCTGAAATTGGAAACAGACTCGGTTTATCCCTTAAGGTGATGTTTCGTAGCGACTAACTTTAATCACCAAAAAGAACTGGTTGGAATCACTTTCTCCAATATAATAGACTAAAGCAAGGCATTCATATAACTTCAGGAACCAAAATGAATATACATTTTAGGGTAATTTGTTGGCCTGGTAGGCTAATTTGAAAAATACTTTAATAATTAAATAATGCTTAGGCTATAAATTGAATGCTGCTGAACAGAACATACATGACCACAAAAAAAAAAATGACAAATAAAAGTTGTAAACTATTGCCCCCAAGAGGAGCGGGAAAACAGCAGTGTTCCATATTAACTTTTACTATTCTATAATAAATTCAACAACAAATGAAGAAAGTCTAAAATGAAAACCTCCATTTCTAGCTTTCCCTTCTGTAGGCTGTCTAGTAAGCATAACGCGAGGGCCATTGCCTCGAGCATGCATCTTGTCGAGCACCTGGTCATGGACAAAGCATTTGCTTATGAACTTATGACATGAATATACGAGCAAGTTAAATCTAATAGAAAAATATCATTCAACCATGAACATTACGAAATATGCATGATAAAATTTGAGACTGATACTGTAACAAGTTAATTCATAACAGGTATATAAAGATCCTAATTATTGTAATATAATGATACCTGAATATAATTTTTTGACAGGGAAAATTATTGAGATGAAGAGGAAGAATTACAGAAAGTGAATAGGATAAAGAACCCTCTCCTGTGCCAAGAAGAAAAAAAAGCAGCAGGAAAAATGGGGGATAATATTACCATTGTAGATGCAGGCTTATGTAGTATCACAATAAAGGAATACCATTTTATCCTTACAGTGAATGGTTAGGAATTCAATCGTTGCCACCCCGTTCTAAATGAAAGTTGAATATTTTTTCTGGGTACAATGAAAGTTGAATTTGAACGTTTAAGTAGGCCAGGCCTGGGTTTTGTGAATGTCCCAAGCCGCAGGGTTCATACATAAGCTTTTGGAACAGTAGCTAATTGATGTATAGAATATCATGTAGCATCCTAAAGCACTAAAATGAAGCCAAAGTTTGACAAATTGTACCACTTGACTGGAATAAAGACTCGAGGGTAATTATAAACAAGATGAGATGACATATGTTTCAAATATTGGGGGGAGCAGGGGAAGGAATAGATATAAATTCTTTAAGCCATAAAGCATGAGCAGTTAAGGGCATTTCTGCTCCGTCATCTAAAAAAATAGAACCTGGAACATTTCCATTTTATGGTTGGTGCTTCATATAGGAAGACTATAAAAGCCAAAATTATGGTACCCCTTCTAGTAATTAACACAAATAAAAAATCATATTAAAAAGACTTCACTCACCATATGTTTTAACTTCTGATAGTAAATTGGACCCATAAATATATATGCTTGCAATGGGCAGCCTGTGATACCTGAAATAGAAAAGGAGAATGTGGATGCCACTTGTATACATGAACAAGGGAATGTTAAACTATATTGCTGGAATAACAACCCAAAAAGAGGAGCACGAAATAATTCACCAGTGCAATATGCAAATGCAAAGAGGTTCCATTAAAAGCATGCACTTTGCTAACACCAAGCAACAGCAAAAACTACATCATAGAACAAAACTTTCCCACCTGGGTATGGTAACAACCTTTAGGACATTGTCAACCAAATGCCCAACAATTCTATAAATAACCAAAAACCCATGCCGATAACTGATAAGGCAAGATGGTTGCTTTTATTCAATTGATTGCCCATGAAAAATGTTTCTGAATCTTTATTAGCTGACTCTACGACATGGGATATAGACACAGTTTAGTTCTGTTGACTGTCGTACTTATATTTCATATACCCACATGAACTGACTAGAGACCTGACCATGTCATCACATATACATGCATGCATAGTGGCGAGATGTGATCATTTCATTCCCAAAATATTTTAGAAAACATTTCCATAAATAAATCTGAATTAATAACTGTAAGAGGAAAAGAGAACCTGAATAAATGAAGTCCTTTCCACTGTAATTGAAGCCATGCTTCACTAGAGTTGCACTGCCAGATGAATAAAACCATAAGAACATAAACACAGGTAAGTCAATATAAAGAATGTCACACCGGAGACAAATAAGATACCTTATAGTTTCAACCTTGTCTGCATGACCACTTCTTTCTCCAAAAGCACTTCCATAATGAAACTTGCCACATGAAACCCCTGCCTTGCCTCCAAGAAGCTCAATCATCTTTCCAACTGTCATACGACTGATAATATGAAAAATTATTAGTTCGCGTCAGGTAAAATGCATTGTTGTTTATCCATTTAATTACATCCCAGAAAAATGGGAAAAAGATCCTCTAAAGTGAGGCGAATTGTAAAGTAATAACATAAGGGATTAATCACCATTAAATTTGTAACTTCTATTATATGCGAGTCCGACTACCTTGATTCAAAGGTGATTAGACTCTCACTTTACCAACTCCCTCACTTTAGAAGAGCTTACTTTAGAAGAGCTTGATCCAAAAAAAAAATATTTTAATGCTAAACATTCAAAACGAACATGCCTTTTTACCAATGAAACTCAATAATGAATGTTACCACTCAGACAGTTAAGGTACAATAATTTTGGGCACAGAAACATGCAAAGCAGCATATATATTTGCATCCACATCATATTTCAGTGACTTCTCAAATCTCATTGACTTTCCACAACCCCAATAACAAAATATGTGATTTGGCCCTAATAAAAAAAAAATCTTACCCAACCACTCGAAGATGAATCCTTTTTCCCTGTTGACTATGTAGTGCATCATAAACCACGCCAATAGGCTAGTTATTTAAATCTAACTCCTCTATGCTATCATCTAAAGTTTTCGCTATATCCTTCTACCTATACCCGTTAGATTTTCCTCTATCTAGTCCATTCTTCTCATTGGAACTTCAATACATCAATATATATTTAGAACAGAGATACGAAAAGCACCAATTGGAGCATTACTCAGGCATTAGCTTGTAATCCCTTTCTATTCTAAAGCTATATCATCCCTAACCGTTCTCACAATTTTCATTCTCCTGCCTAGCTCTCCCACGTTACATGTCACAGTTTAGTTAAAATATTTTCTCTCAAAAGAAACTTTTCTCTCATCACAATTTCTTTGAACACTTTATCTTTTCTTTCCCTCATTTTTCTACATGTAGGTTTTGTGTATACCCATTGGATAAAAGTTCTTAGATAGTAAAATATTGTTAGGAAAAAAGTATTTTTATTTATTTTATTAATTTAAACAAAACAATAAAAATTAGTTAAGAAAATAATTTTGATAATGAACGTCCAATGGGTACTATACAAGTTGTTGTTAACAAAGCCTTTTCCTTGGGGTCGGCTACAGGGATTAAAGATGTCATTGCATCATGTCCAAGCATTGGGATGCGACGAAGTTTTACAGTTGTTGTCGCAGGCCTAACATAACCCTTCATAGAATCTAAACAAAACACATTATTTTAAAATTACTTTTCAAGTAAAGCCTCAAACAAATTGATTATGGAATAATCATTTATTAGCTTCCCCAAATACATTCTCTTGTTAGGTTTTTACCACCCAAGATTCAATCCATCCAACACTGCAAATCAAATAGTTGTTCACTAAAACTTTCACTCAAGCTTGGTAGCACTTTTCTATCACAAATTTTCTTGACAAGCAAGTTTTACAAGACACGATTAGACGTATGGCATTTATTTGGTGTAAGGATTGGAAAACTATACTTTATAATTGAGCTAAAAGAATTCAACATATCCTTATATTCTCTGCATTTGTTGTAATAGTGTTGACACAGAATGTGTATGATAGTACACATTAATGAGTAATACTAACAGATGTTAACCTTTTTCTTTTTTTACAGGACTCATTCATAACTATATTTGATTAATAGCTCAACATGCGAATGAATTCACATACGTATTAAAAAAATAGCCATGCCCATGCACTACATAAATGTCAAAACATTATTAGCATGGTGAAGATGACAAAGTTTTAGTCTAGAATCCAACATCTATTTTGTTATTCAGAGACCCCGCTTCATGTTTCGAGTTTAAGAATCCTTCATATGTTTCCTAATAAAAATTTTACGAGTAGGAAAGACAGAAAATGTTGAACACAAAGTAAACCATGAATAACATAACTCATTTAAAAATTATAATAATGCAAATAAGAGAACAACGAAGCATATTGAAAAATAGTTCGACATACAAATAATTTGTGTTACCTTGGGAAACCATGAGGATTCATTATCAGATCAGGACAAATGCCTTTCTCAGAAAATGGAAAATCTTCCTGCTGGACAATTGTTCCACAAACACCCTTTTGACCATGTCTGCTACTAAATTTATCACCAAGCTAAGGCAACATATTCCAACAAAGAGTTAGCTACATTACCTCAAACCATGCAAGATACTTAACATTGAACCAACCAAGACTTTACCTCAGGCCTACGATTGTGACGGATTATATATTTGATACACATGTTGTTATTCTTGTCCGAGCAAAGAACCACCCTGTCAACCACTTCCCCTCCATGACCCTTAAACGATTGCGCAGAAGATCGATATTTACTGGATATAAGAATAACATATAAGAAAAAGGTTGAACCACATATTTCTAGAGAAACCCACTCAACTAAATCAAAATATGAAAAGTAAAAAACAAACCTATCAGGCAAATTTGCTGCAGACCCAATAATGTTACTTCTAGTATCAATTGGTGATTGCCTATTGACATAGATGTCATTTGGCTTAATAATTTCCCCTGGTGCAGCAAGTCCATCATCATCAAGTATCTGAAGGAAGCTTGAAAACATCAAATGACATTTGAAAAACATATTTTCAGGAACTAAAAAAATCAAACTAGGACAAGACAAATAGAAGAATAAAATTTCCTGACCATTAAATAACTCCGATTTTATACAACAATCACAAAAGGAGTAAAAACATTTCACTACATTTTTTCCCTTTCGATTAAAACAAAATTCAAAGAGAAGAATGACAAACAAGCCAGTTAGCTTTTCATGGATGGGGTGAAGATAAAAAAACAAACAAAATAAACAAATAGAGAAATCATAAGAGCTTTTTCAGAAAGAAAAGAATCCAATTAAGACAAACTGATGGTTAATACAAGATGAGAAGAAAAGAAATCCTCTTTACAGGAGCAAAAGCAAGAAAAACAGAGCATTATCTATAAAACATAGCTTTCCAATCCCTGAAAGATCCACTTTACTCCAAATAGAAGTCAAACTTCTAATCCTACACTATAAAACTTGCTTTTGTGAAAAACCATCATTGAAGGTGAGAGTTGCACTACCACCAAAACCAGCAAACAAGAGAAACTGGTTTATGATTGCAAGGCACACTCAATAGTAGCCAAACATACAAAGTATTCCATAAAATGTCAGCAAGGTAGGTGATAGGATGGCGTCTAACAGGTTTGGTTTAGTTTACAAAAGGAGAGGTAAGTAGCCTGAGTTGCTGTTCACTTGTTGATTGCTGGGCATTTTGAGCTTGGCTTAGCCTACAGGAGAGTTACTAGAGCTGACAATTAGTTATTAGTGGGATTTCTACCTACCTATAAATAGTGTGTTGTGTCTAGAAGGGATTAGGCTTTTCTTTTCTGGTTATTTTGTTAGAACTATGGAGAGGTACTCTCTCTAGAGGAGGTAGTTCCTCCCGTGTATTGATTCCTAGGGGATTCTGATTTTCAACCCCTGTTCATCAATAAAGATCCCTAATTCTGCTAGCTAGGGGTCATATCACAAGGCAATGCAAATAAGCAACAACACTTCTTGATTATATGTAGTGACTACTAAGAAAATAAAAACTGTAAAATCAATTGATCAATTAATAAGAAAACATATAACCTGCTGACGTGATGAACTATCAGCTCTATTGGGCCTAAGTATTCGATCAGATGTGCCATTCGCATACTTCTGGCAGATGACAGTATACCTATCCATCAAGAAACATTAAAGCACAACACTGCTACCTTAAAAATCCTGACCATGAAATATAAAGCAACCAGAAGCAAAACCCCAAATAAAATTGCATACTTTTTCATAACAATACAACGACCAAAGCCACGATCAAGAGATGACTTGTTCATCACAATGGCATCCTCTATATCATAACCGCTGTAACTCATCACAGCTACCGTAGCGTTTTGACCTGCTCCGAGCTTGTCATATCCAACCTAAGAACAAATATTATTAACAACCTCAACTCATAAGCAATCAAATAATGAAAAAATGTAATACTAACCAGCTCAATTGACTTTGTTGTCAGCAAAGGCCGCTGAGGATAAACCAGCAAATAAAGCAAGGTGTCCATCCGGCATAGCTACAAAAATAAAGATTTAAACTGCATTATTATGCACCCAGTATGCAAGCTCCTATAACTTGGTCAACCCTGCTCTATCTATGATAGTAATAAAAACTGCTGATTGCAGCAGTAAAACTACACAATGCGCAATAAAAACATAGGAAATAGTATCAAGCCCTCAGTCTTCATGCCAAATATTTTTCAAGATGAAACACATTCCTAAAACCAACTACCAACATGGCCGCATGTAACCAAAAAGGCTTTTAGCTTGATTTACAACTAAACAAGCACTCGGCCTCTACAACCACAAAGCGTAAAATCATTCTAACCAAACCCAGTCTCACTATAATCAAATTAGTAAACATAAAGTATACTGGTAAAGTATAAATGGACTTGCATATCAGCTAGTCTTCAATTGCAAGCAGCTTCCTGTGGAGGCAAGCCAAAGAAACATCTCTGTGCATTTGATTTACAGGGTAAGATTTAAGACTACATGATCATAACTCTTTCCATACACTCCTGGAGAATATTTCCTTCACATTGGTGCATGTTGTAAAATACTCCTAGGCACTGCTAATATTTAAAATTTTGGAGCACGATCCACATGGCATGTACTAATTTGCATGTGTCTACTCTATACTATATATAATAGGGATATGGAAAGGGTTTGTGCATAACTTTCTTTGCTGAAATGCCCTTCATTATATACGATCCATAAAAAAAATTCTTTGCTATTTCTAAGACCTAAACCCAAGACCTCTTAGTTAAATTATAAACAACTTGTCATCTCAACTAATTCCATTTTATTACTTTTATACACATTTAATAAATGAAAGAGTGAATATTGACACACTAGTTAAGGAATAAAGCTATTAAAAATTAGATTTGTTCAATTAAAGAATAAAAGAATTCCATTACAATTAGTACTCAACAAACTTTGAAATATAATCCATGCATTGCTGAGCTCATGTCAATTAACCTTCAAAAAGTTGCGTACCTGGTTGTATGCTATATTTCCCATGGCTTGCTTCCCCATAGCACACTACACTCGGTGACCACAAAAATAAAAGCAGCATATACAGATATCAGAACATGAGAAGAATAATTTTTATTTACATATTTGTCACCTTCTCTGACACCTACAAAGATTCGAAGAGAGAAGACAAGGTGAGATTAGGGAACCAACCTGATACGTGTTCCTTGGTGACTGATTATGATGAGGATATGGAATTAGTCCCGCACAAACTCCCAAAATGGTGAAAGGTTCAATCTCAATATGAGTAGTATCTGGTGTGGCATCTCCTTCATATAAAGCAATCTTAAAAGAAAAGGAAACAAGGCAATTGGCATATTTACTTATCAGGAATGACTTTGAAGAAAATCCTAGCTAGAAATAATTAGAGCAGAACAAACCAAAGCATTGTTTTCCTCGTTGACATCAAGATATTCAATCAATCCATCTCTTAAGAAATCATCAAATGTGCGCATTCCATCCTGAACAAGCATGATAATTGAATTTTCATAAGCAACTTTTCTCCTTTCATTTCCACAATAAAAGCAAATGATATGCTTACCTTCAACTCTTCCATATGATCATCTTTGACTCTTGATATTCCCTTGTCAGCAATAACAAGGGGACGACAAACTCTACCACCATCAGAAGCTATGTACACACAATGCTGGAGACATGTCTTTTTACCATTAATTTAACTCAGAACCAAAACACTTGTTTAGATAGAATAATTAAATCGAATCATAAAATGCAGACATAAGGAAAAACATGCAACTCCGACCAGATTGGAACCGTAAGTATGTTCATGCATCAACTCTGATTTGATGCAAAAGGCTAAAAGCCAAATTCTGAAAACCAGTCATTGAACTGGTGAAATTAGAAGTTTAACCAGAAATAATAATAAACTAAAACAATAAATCCATGCATAAAACATATTTTCTTGGAAGATGGATTTGTGTTTTATCAATTTTTTTAACCGGTTAAACGTGTTTAACTGGTTCAACCAGTTCACCGGTTGTTGACCTGTTTTATCAGTTTTTGACTGATTTCTTGCAGCCTATTTTTAAGCTACAACCAATTCTCAGAAATATGCTGAGAACCGATTCAAAACCACAATCATGGACATAATATGTATACTTATAAGGACTACTAAACTTGTAACCATAAAACTAAAGTTATATCTTAAAACAAAGGCAGTACACCATGTCATGAGGACATAAATTAAAATACTGGTTTCTATAGTTTGCACGAGGTCATGAATTCAAAAATTAAAATTTTTTTTAAAAAAGGGCAAGAAGATGAGAGGTGGAGGGGGCATCCATTATAAGAGGACAACTCACCTGCTTTTCATTGACATAGATGCTCACAAACTCACCCATTTTACCAGCTCTCCTCAACTTTCGCATTGCAGTAGCAAAATGCTTTAACAATGAGGGAGGAAAAGTCAAGCTATAGAGTTTTAAAAATGAGTGCAGGTTTACAATGTATTGCATAATTAACGAACGACACGGACAAACGAATACCTGTGGCCTCCTATGCTTCCCAAGAATCAAACCATTAAAAATAACTAGAAAGGAATCTGGTGTATGAAGCTCCTCGCCAGAGAGCTGCTCCATGTCTTCAACACCCAAAGAGTAGCACTGTCATGGAAATAATGAACACTACATTATATATACGTGATGCAACATACAGTAAACAGGCCAAACATTCAATAAGACAAATATCAATGCGCCAACCATGACCATTTCCAGATTTTCCTAAATGTACAGAAGAGAAAACAAACCAACACATGAGACCGCATAGTACAGGTAAAAAACTGGAGGGAACCACTCATAATAAGTGTAGTTCTAACTTCTATTAACATTGAGCGATGGCCATATTGTTTCACTTGAATCTACAAGAAAGCACATTGCTGTTATAGGCTTTGAAGTTTTGATGCCAATGAGATTGCTGGTGAACAGGACTCAAATATTGGTTGCAGAAGTGTAAACAATATTGAAACAGCTTCGGATATCTAAAAATATAAAACACATGCAGTCCAGTGGACGAGGTCCGCTCGTCCACTGTGATCTCACCCAAACAATGTCACTGCAGCACCTACTCACTGAGAGACACATGTCTTCTCCTATTCTGGCTTCAAACTTCAAACATAAAACACAAACCGCAGTAGACAAAGGCATAAACCAAAGCAAGGCAGTGGCTTCAACAGCAACTTTCTGCACAAATTTGTTTCTAATTTTTTCTAAATAAATCAAAAATCAATTTCCAATCTTCCTCCATAAGCCCTAACTCCATTTCTTGCTCTCATTCTTCTCTCTCATCTCATCTCTCTCTCTTCATACTTCTCGACTTCTCCAATGAAAACAACTACACCGAGCTCTCCTTCCAAAACACGTACATCACCCCGCCTGTGCTCCCACCAAGTTTTCTACAAGGCTATCACCAAACTCTGGCTTATTGGGGTTGTTAGCGCCAAGAAGAAGCTCTTCGTCTTTGTGAACCACTTCCCATATCTTCAAGTCCACCATTCCCACGGCAGCCAGATCTGAGATAGACCTCTCCTCCAAACAGCGACTACAAAACCTCCTCTTTGCAACGACAACGCATTTTTTTGTTGGGTGAGCTGCAAAGACCCACCTCTTCAAACTTATTATTGCGAATTTCTCAATTCTCTCTGTCTCAATCTTGATCAACATAAATGATGAAAATTTTTAACATTTAAGAATTTTAAATATTTTTTTTTCCTAATAGGATGAATGAAGGAAGTGTCTAGAAGCTAGATAGATAGATACGTGTATTTTTCAAATGCAAATATTATGCCCATGTAATTGAGTTCCACTATTAAGATAGATACATTCCTCTTGGATAGCTCATTTGGAATTTGAATCTCCATCTAAGATCGCGCTACTGTTTTGATTGCTGATCTTAATAGGATTAACACTAGTGGTATGCTCCAAAGTCCAGAAGTTCATGGCTCTCTTTCCTTGGTCCACTGATATGAGTATAAAGAGCAGTTTAGATTCCAAATCAGGGGCTCAAGTCCTAGAGCAAGATCTTTTTGAAGCAGGATTTTTGGTATCTTTCAAGAATCATGGGTTTTCCCAAGGACTTGCATCAGTTCTACCTACTAAACAAAAGGTTTAGAACACACAAAGAAGCAAAGACTATGGAAAACTGCAATCCTTGCAGTGCTTATTTGGTTTGTAAGGAATTATAGTTTATGACAGTTCATGTTTGACTATTAATTATCTTTGGTATGGGATTAGCTTTTCACCCACTCTTTGGTGCTCAGAACATGGAATCTTTAAGGGTGTTGGCAAGCTTTATTACATGGTCATATCATCAGGTCTTAGATTTTGTAAATGTGAGGATGTGTCATCCTCTTCTGCACAATCTTCCCTATCTGCAGAGAGTTTCTTTTTCTACCAACAAAAAGATACAAAAAAAAATGTAATTCAGAGGAAGGAGGATGCCACAAGATTCAGAGAGTGAATGATGAATATAGTAGGGGTGAGAGAGTGTAGAGAGTTAATAATAGTGACAACGAACTTGGGGATTTAGGGAGTCCCTGAAATTCTCTTAGGAGTTTTCTTTCTATTTTCTATCTTATAAAACCAAGCCAGATCCAAATTTTTCCTCCAGGAGTCAACCTTCGATCAGTGAATACAGTTGTTAGGATTAGAGACAAATTTCCCAATGGACTTCAAGTTTATAAGCATAGAACTTCAGGGGCAGTTTGGGGATTTCCAAATCAGACTATAGGAGGGTTGGGTGGGACCTTAGGGCCTAACTAACTTGGGCGAGTGAGGAATGAGACTACTAGTCTGGCAATAGAATATGCAGGTGCGTGTTTTTTTCTATTCTGGGGAAAATGTATACATAGGCAGAGGAGGGTGTGGAAGCAAGGCAGGAAATTGGTAGGA
Organism: Arachis stenosperma; assembly: GCF_014773155.1. Classification (NCBI taxonomy): domain Eukaryota; kingdom Viridiplantae; phylum Streptophyta; class Magnoliopsida; order Fabales; family Fabaceae; genus Arachis; species Arachis stenosperma. The sequence goes on from NC_080379.1 coordinate 43,843,892, forward strand.
ATTGGCTGGGAGAGTGAGGCTGCTACAGTGTCTCGTTTCTCCCTTTGCTAATTCTGATTTGTTTTTTCTTTTCAAGCAGTAGAGCTGAGACCCAGCTTTATAGTGAGTGAATAATACACTACATATTCTCTCCCTTTTATTGTGTGGTTACTTACAATAGTGCAATATAATTAAAATAGTTTTCAGCCACACTTAGAAATTTGATGGCTTCAATCATCCCATAGTCCTAATAAAACATCTATTTGTAATTTACAAAACAGTCATACTTGTTAAACAATAAATCAGTAATAAGGAAACGTCCATCAGTCTATACTCTATAATATAACACACATACCAAAGAGATTAAGGGGGCCTCCTTTTCATCAGTAGTAACATGAGTCATCAAAGCCAAGTTCTTCACCAACCCGCAAGCTTCTCCTTCAGGAGTATCACAAGGACAAAGCATACCCCACTATATCAAATAGAAAAGATAAGAAGATATGAGTTTTTCAGTAAATAAAATTTCAACATTTAGAATAAAATGTCTGAGAATCATAAAAATAGTATGTCATGAAAGTTTGCAATCAGAATGCAGCTCACCTGGCTAGGCTGCAAAGCTCTTGGTCCGCTTACTTTCCTGGACTTCTCAAATTGTGGTGAGACTCGTGTCATTTGCCCCAAAGCACTTATAAATGATAATCTTTGCAACACCTGTAAATAGAGAAATTTCATCAATAGAAATACACACAATTCCAAGCACCCTGATAATGAGGCACCTCCTAAACTAACTACACTACACCAAGTCATTTTGGATACTAAATATCAAGTAATTGGAAGGACGAAGAGGGAAAAGAATATACAACCTGTGTCATTCCTTTCCTCTTCATTTTGAACCTCTTAATATCAAAATTACCAGTGGAGAGAGTCCTTTCCAATCCATTAGTGATTGTAGGTTTTCCTTGTAAGCACTATCAAAGTTTGGAGAGGAAAAAAAATAAAAAAAAAAAAGAAAATTATTCAAATAGCAGACATTTTAAAATCAGGTTGGCTAAACAACGCAAAACAAGACAATATTAAACAAATAAAGAAGTAAAAGCAGTCAAGTATCTCTCTTTATTTTAGTACAAACAAACCACAGTAAAAGATAATAGATTCATGACATTAATGAGTAAACTTCTGATGATTTATGCATGCATTGATTACATTTGCAAGATACATCCACTATATCCCCACTATATATGAAAAGGGTATTTCATAAAAGAATTTGTGCACTAACTCCCTCCCTATCCCCACTATATAGTGGGGATATAGTGGATGTATCTTAAGAGTTGAACCTAAGACTTAAGACTTGAACCTAGGAGTCTAGTATTTTTTAATTGAACAGTAAAGTATTTGTCATCTTGACTATCCTATCATCACCATCATCATTATTATATTATTATTATATATAATATATATAATAATAAAAAAAAAAAAAAACAGAAAACAAAAAGTTTGTTACTCTTAAGGCTTGAACCCAAGACTTTTCAATTGAACAGTAAAGTATTTGTCATCTTGATTATCCCACATTCACTATTATTGCACACATTGAATTTTAGAAAAGGGGGGTGTGCCTATTAATCCACTAGTGAGTATAAATATAAAGAGGCTTACATTAGTAATGTCAAAATGCTTAGCCTTGTCTGCCTTTTCCAACAGTTTGTCTATATGTGTCCTAACTTCAAGTATCATGGTCTTGAAAAGATCCTACAAAAGAAGGAATAACATAGATGCAATAATAAACATGCAAAGAATCTCCACAAAAGTTGATTGTTTATTAGACTAAATGAGAGAGTACCTCAAAAAGCAAAGATATTATCTGGCCAGATAACTCCAACCGCTTGTTTCCCACATAGTCCTACATATGGAAATTTATGTAGTCAACCAGCTAGCCAAAGGAACACACTGTGAATGCAGACCGAACCCATAGGATCAGGCGTATTTAATTGTATTCCTTAGTGTTCTGCTTTAGATTTTCAAGTATGTATAGCCCACTCATTGATTTGTGGTCCGGTATGATTGAAATCTCTCAATTTTTCTTTTTATCAAAAAAAAAAACCCCTACTTTCTAAAATCTGAGATGCTATCAAAACAATTCTATGTAGGGACCACCTCAGTTTCTCAATCAGTCAGAAAACTCCGCTTTCCTATCACAAACTTGCTTGCATTTCTCCCGTGATTTTGTGACATAGTTGGAGCTAATTTCTAAGGCTGCGTTTGTTTACAGAGACAGGACACTGAGACAGGGACACAGTGACACAAAATCGTATTTGGCAGAAGAGACATGGACAGAGACAATGTGTCCAGAGACACTGAATTAGTGTATTTTGTGTCCATCCTGACAGGAAGGACACGGAGACACTAACAAGGGATACAACTTATTTTTTATTTTTTCTTTCATTATTCTTGTTAATTTTTCATAATTATATTTTTTATTATTATATTTTTCATCTCAAATTTTTTTAATGAAAAAAAATGAGAATAAATTGGATTTTCATAATTTATTCTAGTTTATCACCAAACAGAATACAAGAACACAAAATTTTATGTCTCTGTCCATCAGTGTCTTGTCCTGTCCTGTTCTCAGTGTCTTGTCATGTCCTATTCTCAGAAACAAACGCAGCCTAATTGTCTAGAGACAGCACAATCTCTCAGAAGTGCTTGAGATTACTTCATTTCTAAGACATTTGAAGCACCTTCCATCAGTAGTGGATGGGGATAGGCTACTACTAAGAAAATTATGGCTACTAAGTAAAATGAAATACAGAATCTTCCCATCGCATAGGAAAATCTTGTTCACAATAGTTTTCACTACGTAACCCAGTCTTTTTCTCAAGATACATCAGCTGGCACAGTCATGTATTAGAAAAAGAGATTACCTTGTCATCCATTGCATCCTTATTCAGAATTGCATCCATCATGCGTCTCATCATAACAGCAGTATATATACATTTTGCCCTAAAATTATTTTGATGCACCTAATGACAGTAAAAGAAAATAGTGAGTGATAACGAAACACAATTAAGGTTATCAACACTCAACAGGTATACTGATTACAAAAAATGGAGTTCTTATACCAAGATGAAAATAAATGACCATAAACAAACATACTTTTTCAAGAGATAATTAAAATTCAAATAGAACTTACTGGCACATGCGCCAGAAATACATCTGTCAGGATACGAAATGCCCTTCCTTCCTATATAGAAAAGGTTGAAATGACAAAGTTAGAAAAATGAAGAGGGAAAATTCAAATATTACTGCGTAACCAATAGCATATAAACAAACTACAGTGTGTGTGTGTGTGTGTGTGTGTGTGTAGTGTAGAGACAGAGAGCTAAGAACCTTTTCAGATGGATTGTTCGAATATGTGGAACTTTTGGCCTAAACAGACAATAGAAATTAGCAGAATCAGCAATAAACAATAGTGTGCATATCAAGGTTCTCTCTCTTTTCATTTTTGGATAAAAGAGGAATATCATCAAAGTCTATGTACTAAAAGGATGTCCAAATTATATATGTTGAGGGGGGAAAAAGAATAAAAAAAATAAAAAAAAAAAAACATACGCACAGTCTCACACACATACCTTTGAGTCAAGGTACTCCAGTGCTTGTTGCTGTGTATATACACCATTTTTTGAGCATTCCTGATTTGGGAGGGGGGAACATAGTAATATAAGCAACAAAATAAGATAATGCATTTAAGTCAGCAATAAGCAGAAAACTGTTATAAAAGACATTGCTTCTCTAATCTCCATAAGTATTTCTATATTCTGACATAGCCAAATAGATATGTCACTTGCCTCAATTGATGGCATAAGCAACAAACTATATCGAGGATCTCTTCCAATCATTTGTATAACTTCTTGATCACTCTCCATCCCCATACCTTTCATTACCACCATAAGAGGAACCTGTAGAGAATTAAGAGATTCCAAAATGTGATAAACCAAATTTCAATGGAATAGGAGAGTAGAAGGTATAAGCTAATTGAAACGGAAAAGTGCACACCTTTTTAGGAAACACATTCAATTGTACCCACATCTTCTCATTTTCCATCACGATAACTGTTTTAGTTTTTATTTTGTCTGTGCTGGCTGTAACAGATGCATTAATACTGAAAGCAAGCGAAGAAAAAATTATACTTTAAGAAACAACACAAAACAAAATAATTAGTAATCTAATGAAGTGAATATAAGGTATTAACAGATTATTAATGGGTTCATCTAAATGTCACAAATATTTACAAACTTCGAGATTTTGTCTTCTTATTGTCATTATGACCTTCCAGAACTTAAATGATACGGAACATTCTGAATGTAATCTGTCATGGCTCTGTTCATTTGGCTTCTAACCCAAATAAAGGATTGGGTCCCGTGGCCTGTCTAAGGATTTTTTGTGCAAATCCATTTTTCAATTCTTCATTCATTTTTTAAATTTGGGCTACTTTTCCACCAGAACCAGTACTCTAGAGCAACCCATAGTTCCAAGAAAGAGAATACCATATGAATGAATCTCATCATTAGTACCTAATGTTAGGAAAAGCATATCACTCAAAAGCGATCATACTAGCCTACCAAGTAGACGGGGAGAGGGGGAAGGGAGGGACATCAGGAAGCTCCCAAAACCATACATGTTTGGAAGTGCATTTATTGAATGCGCATATATAAGGAGAAATGATGAGCGACAAACTAAGAAGAATTACTTACTTTCCTTTCTTGTCAGTGTCTAAAATTATTCTATTCTTTGAAAGCTGCTCTTGTATTAAAATCACCTGAAATAAATTGGTGGCAGCATAATTCATAAATTAAGAGAGAAAAAATATAAATAATACCGAGATAACAAAGATCGGAAGAAATGCAATTAGAAGAGGTTAAAGAAAATAATAAGTAAAAGTTATGACAACAGTTAATAAGAAAAAGAAACCTTAACAACTTATCTCCAACTATTTAAAATGTTTTTCCAGTTATTCTCAAACAAATATTCAGTTATTTACCAATGTCCATTTCAACGTTTATACAATCATTTTCGATTATTAACCCTTTTTAATTGTATCATTCAAAAACATCAGTTTCAACTAATCTTGATCAGAAACTTCCAAAATGTGTCTCTAACTATGAAAAGCATTGAAGAAAAGAGTCAGAATGGCACCTTCTCAGTTCCTTTGATTACAAAATATCCACCAGGATCAAGAGGGCATTCACCTGATCAGAGAAAATTTAAATAAGTAAGTTTTAACAAGGAACGGACAACATATAGGCTTAGGATTCAACGGGGAAAATGCATAAAAAATAAATAAATATATGTGTTTGTAACTCATACGAACCAAGCCTTGCAAGTTCAGCTTCGTCTTTCCCATGCAGGACACAAGAATGACTCCTCAACATAATAGGCATTCTTCCAATACAAAAATTATTCTGAAAAACAAAGCTAAATTCATAATGCAGTTTCGCTTTGTAAAATTCACATCACAGTATAGTTCAAATACCTTTCTTCGTTTGTCTGCTGCATCATGACTTGTCACATACTCAATATCAACATTTATTGGAGCCGCATACCTTCAATTTGGACATTGTAAATTGAATCATGTTTCAAAAAAAAGGAGTGCTATTTGGTCAAACTATAGTCTCTGCCATTATATACACACACAAAAATGAAGCACCAAAGCGAACAACTCTACAGTGAATATAAAACAATCTATTGCTACACAATATAACATTAAGACTCTGACATGTTTTTGAGGGAAAAGAATCTTACGTTTGGTCAGTCAAGCGGCATGTCTGTGGAGTAATATTCTCGACAGCAGTATCCACTGATACTGAAGGTTTACCAACTCTAATTTTCAAAAACCTGCAAGGAAAGCTTATTGTAAATTAACTATAAATCCCATCAAAACAACTTGGCATGGCTTGAGCACACAAAGACTAAAGAACAATAGATCCAGTGATCCACAAATGATATTCCTTGCCTTAATGTTCGCTCTAACTATAGGAACATATATGACAATTCACAAAACATAAATTATGCAAATTGGTCAGGGTACAGGTCAAGACAATTGGTTTTACCTGATGTAGATATGTGGGAACTTAGTCATCCGAATGATATTGTTAGCATCGAGAATTTTCTGCATCTCGGTTTCTATGAAATAATTGTAGGAATCCAAATGTTGCTTCACCAATCCGCGAATCTAATAGATTTCGAAAATAAATTTAAAAGAACTTAAGAGAATCAGAGGCATCCATTTAAGCTGTGGCAACAAATTACTAATGCGTATTCATTTTGACTAATTATTACAACAAAATTCATAAATCATAAACCATCATTATAATCCACATACAATTACATAATGAGATACCTTGAGGAACTCAGGAAGAAGCTGAAACTTATCGGTAGCGGATTTGATTGGAGCAGTTAGTAATTGCTTGTTCATGATTCCGGAATAGTTGATAGGGCAATTTGGCAATTGGTTCCCCATGGCAGAACTTAATTTACAGATCAAACATTAGAACATATAAAAATTGTTTTAAAAAAAAAAAAAGAAAGTAGAGAGAAGAGAGAAGAGAAAAAAGAAAAAAATATCAGAGAAATTTAAACCATAATAACAAAACATACACCAAAGAGAAAAAGTGGTAAGCGTTTTCATCTAAAGAACAAAGACTCACTTTTGAGAATTGTCATCTGGCAGTTGTTGCAGTTCTTCCTGATTGAGAACCATTATGATGATGATGGAGTCAATTTCCTTTGTGTGCGCGCCCGGGAAAGTGGAGTTTCAAGAACGCTATTGTGAGGTTTATGATCACTTGATCAAGCTGGTTGAACCCCAACTTTGTGAATGTATTTGGGAAGAGATGGGACTGCATAGTGTGCATGTGTGTGTGTATACGAAAGGAAAGAAACAGCAATAAGACAAACTATTTTAGAAAAAAGAAAAAAGGAAAAAAGGAAAAACATTAAGAAGAAATTCAAAATGAATCTACTCCATATCTGTTTAATGGCTACATACAAAAATAAAATAAAATAAAATTATATAAAGCCCATAAACCATGGCAAGAACCCAAAAACACAGCAACGGAGCAACACACAAGCGGCAAGAACAACACACCACCATCAGCAAGAACAACAGCAAAACAGAGCAAGGATCAAAGAGGGGAGGCACACCTACCAGCATACTTATCAGAACCAGACCGGTAATCGAACCAGTCGGACTATTGGGTCACTGGGTCAACCGGTAAGTCACGGGTTGAACCGGTTGACTCGATCTCTTAAATAATTAATTGTCCAGAGATTAACCAAGAAAAAGAAAACATCCAGAAAATTAAAGTTATAATGCAGAGGCTGAAATTATGACTTTTTTGTTTTTCAATGAAATATATTCCATTGGAAAATAAACTAATATAGCAGAATTCCAATATTTTTTCGTGAAGATGAACACTCATCTAAAAAAGCCTAAGTCACATACATAGTAAGAAAAATACTCATTGATTTTAAGCATATTCTATAAGTCAAACTAAAAAATTAAGAACATAGAATAAGAATACAAAATGCAGTCAACCAACCAAAACAACATAACTAATAATCGCTTCTAACACAAAAAAATCCACTAGCTACTGGCATGAAACAAAACAGCTTCAATGAACAATTATCATGTCTTCCCTGCCTCGTCTCGAAGACTCCTTATCAACGCAAATGAAAATTCCATGTTGAAACTTAAAACTGCTAGAACTTTCCATTTCCCCTCCTTTAAAAACAAACTCGTATTATTAACACTGACCTCCAAATCAAACTATTGCAAAGTGATTAGTCCACTAAGGAAATTAAAGAGTGCTACACAACACCAGAAGAAAGACCCTGTTATGGAATCTTCATCTTTTGATTAGCTAGGAAACAAATTTTCTAGTGTTAATGGAAATGTCTTCTGCTCTATTATCTCCCTCAATTTCTCCAAACTTTAGTATACAAGCCTCAAGAGAGGAAAAGGAAAAAAGAGAACAATAAATTAAATCAATTAGTTTAAAATACAAATACGATTCATCTAAACCTTCTACAAATTAAATCAATCAGTTCTACATTAGAATACAATTAGCATCAATAAATTAAAACAGCAAAAATCCAGTATAAAAAATTAGTAAGAATAACTTCAAAAAAAAAAAAACTCACAAGCAGAAAGTCAGAAAAGGTTGGTGAGTGAATCTATGATTCTTGGGAGGAGAGTGGGCTGAGACTTGAGGTTGGGGTTTGGCCTTGGGAGAGAGGGAAACGGTTTTAGGGTTTTTTGTTTTGAAGTTAAAATATTACGTGTATTTTAGACTTCCTAAAAGTTTTAAAAAAATTCTTCATTTGAGGGCTCATTTTTTTCAATATTGGAGTGCTTTTGGTGTTATTCCCAAGGTTGCAAGAACCGGACCAGTCAATGAACCGGTCAAGTAACTGGTTTAATAATTCAACGGTTCAACCGAGGTCGAATCATGGTTGAACCGGTTTAATTAAATATAACCTAAAATTATTAAAAATTCAAAGTGGCATATATTGTGAGATAGGGTGCAGAATAATTAAAGCATTGTATGAATTAAACAATATCAGTTTCTTAATCTTCATGTATATATAACACATTAGCAATAGGACTTCTAAACTCGGTCAAACAATATCATTTTCAGATATAACAGAAGATAGGCAAGCAAAATTTGAGGCCACAAATTTTAGTATGGTGCAAGGTGGAAAAGAAATCAGTATAGTCTACAATTTGAGCTGGAAGAAGCAATTCCACAGCACAGTAAGAAGCCCAGAACACAAAAAAACTGAACAATTAAATTAACTAAACAAGACAAAAACACAATAAAGAAGCATAAATAACCTTTACAAATTAGGTTTCCATTCCTGAATTTTCCATTTTCATAAATTAGGTAATCTTTTTGTTCTTTGCTTCTTAACTTCATTCTCTTTTCCTATGAGTAAACCATCTCCTTGTCTGAACTTCACCCAACCCTTATTTTGAACGCATATAGTAAATCCAATGCAGAATTGTAGCCATGTTTCTCTTTTGAATCAATGACAGCAAAATAACAAGTAAAACAGATTGGATTTATAACTCATTCTCAGCAGAATTAATTCATATCAATCTCAGCAAAAATCATTCTCAGCATAATTAATAAATTAAACTTAAAACAAATTTAATTTATAACTCCATCTCAGCAGAATTAATTCAACATCAACTGACTGAATTCAAATAAAACTTAAGAAAATTAATATCTCAAAACTCAGCAGAAACATCAATAATACATCATATGTATATTCAGAACAAAACGAAGAAGAAAACAATATAATACAATTACAACAAATTGAACATTATTGAAGAGGATAAAGGGGAGGTTTTTACGTTATCTGGATTGGCAGCAAAGGGGAGGAAAAGACAGCATAGAGCCAGAGAGCAGAGAGACTGAGAAATTCAAATTCGGAACTTCAGTAACGTGAAATAGGGAAGCAATGACGGTGAGACACGGTGTGGAGCAGAGAAGCAGCGACGACAAGATTGGCAGGGAGTAGAGAAGGGGCTACAGCCAAAAACGGCGAGGATGGGAGAAGCAGAAACGACGCACGGCAAGGAGGGGAGAAGCCGCGACGACTCACGGCGAGGAGCAGAGAAGCGGTGACGACCAACGGTGAAGGAGCAGAAAAGCAGCGACAGAGAGAGTTCGGACAGGGAAACGGCGACGCCAACAACAGCCGCGAACCGACCTTAGCTTCTGGCGACGCGAGGAGAAGAGCAGAATGCAAGAAAGGGGAGATGGTGATGGTGGCTCTGATAGGGTTTAGGAGAATCTAGGGTTGGTGAGGCTGTGTTTGTGAGAGAGAAAGGGGAGGGGGTGTCATTCAGCACTGTACTCGTGTTTCTCTGGAATCAAAACCGCGCTGTTTTGATTCCGGGGCTTGAAAAAACCCGGCCGGTTCGCCGGTTAACCACCGGTTTAACCGTTTTTAAACCGGTTTTTTGCAGAACGATTTGGAGGTCAACCGGATTGGACAAATGAACGGTTTCTGATTAACCCAGTTGAACCAGTCGGTCCGGTCCGGTTTTCAGAATCTTGCAATTCTAGAAGTCAACCGGCCGAACAAATGACCAATTTTCAGTTAATCCGGTCGAACCAGTTGATCCGGTCTGATTTTCAGAACATTGGTTATTCTTGATGTGAATTCATGTTTTACTTGAATATTAGACAGAGACAGAAATCGCCACCAACGATTTGTGGAGTAACAGAAAATGGTAAAAAAAAGGCTAGAAAATGGTGTAGAGAGTTTTATTTTTTTTAATAAAACAAAATGGAGAGGGCGAATTGATAGATGGTGGGGGTGAGTTGATGTATGGTGGATTGAAGGGGGCGATTTGTACAGAAAATACAAAAAATAAATTACAGCAGCTACAAATAAGGTTTTAGCCAAGTTTTGCATTCATCTTCCTAGTTTTATTGTTCTTTTTTTCACTCTACGTCTCTTTTTTTCATTCTGGTAAATTTGTTGTTGTTGTATCTAATTTTTTAAAAAAATATTGAAAAAAATGGGTGATAGAGTTCATTTGAGAGTGTATTATAATGGCCAAATTTTATTTCAAATAGCGGAAGGTGTAAAATTTATGTGTGAGAATTCATGCGATATTGTTGTTCCTTTCACCATATTATTTGAAGAACTAAAAGGTATAATTTGTGAAAGGATATATCCTCAGATATTGAAAAGAGTAATTAGTGTTGTATACAAATATCTTGTAATAGTATTTGGAGGATTCATACAATTCGAGATAAAATATGTAACTAATGAAGCAACGATGTAAGAAATGTTTTCAATATATCACGAAAGTCGACCACAAGACTTTGTCATCGAGCTATATGTTGAGTTCAAACACTTGACTTATGGTGTTGAAGAAGCCGATGGAGACATGGATTGGGAAGGCTACAATAGTGAAAGCGAAGATGAATTTGAAGGCAACTATGAAATAGATGATCCAAACGTAGATGGAGACGATGTTGATTGCATTAATGAGCCAGATGTAGAATAAGTAGCAAATGTCCTAGCAAGTCAACATCCATTTGAGGAGCCGTCTTTTCTGCGCGTTTTGGACCTTGCGGCGTTGAATGCACCAGAGTTTCTTGAGTATGTAACTGCTCGTATGTGAATATGATATTAAGAGAGTAGATATATTTCATGTACTATGAGATGATGATTCTACCGAGGTTGGTAAATCATATTGTATAATTGCTTTTTGTGGTATTGTTGCAGATCCACCTATTGTTGCAGACGGTGAATTTGTTATTGGGATGGAATTCAGTTCCAGAGAAGTTGTAGTTGCAGCCATCAAAGACTATACAATTCGTAGAGGAGTTGACTACCGGGTATACGAGTCTGAACCAACGACGTTTTATGCCAAATGTGTACAATATGACAACAATTGTAATTGGCTTATCAGGGTAAGTTTGATCCGAAAGAAATATTGTTGGGAAATAAGACGTTATAACGGTAGCGACACTCGCACCAGATCTACCATTTCTTAAGACCACTGCAAGCTAGACTCAGACACAATCACAAAAGCGGTAAAGCCATTAGTTGAACCTAACCCATCTTTGAAAGTGTGATTTGTGATTGTAGATGTGCAAACAAAGTTCAATTACACCGTGAGCTATCGCAAAGCATGGTTGGCAAAACAAAAAGTATTGCAGAAGATTTTTGGTGGTGGGAGGCCTCATATGAGGCTCTGCCAACATGGTTTGAAGCTATGTGTAACAAAAAACCATCAGCAGCTATGCAGTTTGAAACATTGCCTGTATATCGAGGAGATGAGTTGGCTCAGGATACCCGGTTGTTATAGTGTGTGTTCTGGGGTTTTTACCCTTATATTAGAGTATTTAGACATCGCAAACCAATTGTGTAGGTAGATGGCACACACTTATATGGAAAATATAAGGGAGTTCTGATGGTTGCAGTATCACAGGATGGCAACGGGAATATTGTGCCTATTGCCTTTACCATTGTTGAAGGGGAGACTGTTGATGCATGGTACTTTTTCCTTTCTAATTTGAGAAGACATGTCGTGACTCGTGATGGTGTCGGTCTTATTTCTAATTGTCATGAGTCCATTACTTCAGTCATAGCCCGTAGCAATGGAGCATAGGATCCTCCGAGAGCTATCCACATGCATTGTATTAGGCACATAGTAGCGAACTTTTTGAGAAAGTTTAAGACACTGTACTTGCAAAAGCTTATTGTCAACATAGGTAAATAAAATTTAGCAATATAGAATTTCAAATTTTTTTGTTGTGTGTAAATGTCTAACGGTCGTTTTTTGAAACAGGCTATTCCAGAACAGTGCATGAATTTAATATGCGATACCAACGACTACGTGACCGCGGCAAGGTTTATACTCGGTAGTTAGATAAGACCCCTCGGCATCAGTATGCTTTGGCATTTGATAGTGGACATAAATGGGGATATATGACCACGAATCTAGTTGAATGTATTAATGGCGTCTTAAAAGGGGCACGCAATCTTCCAGTGACAGCACTTGTTAGAGCCACTTTTTACAGACTGAATGAGTTGTTTGCCCCTTTCATTTGGGCTTGATGTATGGAATTGGCGATTTCGGCCCTCTTATAATATTTTCCATAAATTTAGATTACACACAAAATGGGTCATATCCAACAAAAACACCAAAGCTGGGTCAATATAACGTCATTTGAGTGAATACTCATTTTAATCCTTAATCATTTGTCTATAGAACATGACACACTCCAATCATTCGAAAATCCTCAAATAGCTCTCATCCTAGAGACGAATTGAAAAAATCAACTCTTGTAATCGGTTAACAAAAAGCTATCCATATGATGTGTCAATTTATGAGTGAGATGGCAAATATTAGTGTCACATAATATTGAAAAATTATTCAAAGGGTTAATTAGTCTCTTTCCCAAATATAAAATGTCGTTGCAAAAATAAAATTGTATAAGAGATCCTGAATTTTTTACTTTTTTATTAATCTCTTTCATTTACTCATATATCACAGAAAAATTCGAAAACATTGTCTTCCTTTTTTGTTTTCTTCCAAAATACAGTGACAACATTGCAAGTATTAGTTCTTGAAATGACTCGTTGACAGAAGTTGATAAGAATCAACAAGGTTAGTTATTAGTTTTTGGCATTCATGTATATTCTCCTATTTTGGCTTTTATTACATTATAATGAACTTGTTTAATCAACTGGAGAGTGTTGTTGCATTGTTTTAATGACTTTTTTGTTGAAAACTGAGTAAACTATATGATTATGATGTCTTCGTAAATTTCTATGCTGAGTTAGGATTTTGTCTATTGTTATGTGTAAAAACTACAATAAAATATACGATTTGATTAGTTTGCTTTGTTTCTCGTACTAGGTGTTTTATGTTTGTTCATTGTTGAAATTTTTTTGACAATTTAAATGAAATTTTGTACTATGTTTATAGATGTCCATTTTTGTTGTTTCTATGTTTAATCATGGTGGAAGGTTCAAAAGATATTTGAAAGGTGAGTTATACTATAAAGATAAAAAAGTAGAAAAATTTCTCCTGATAAATGTGAACTTCGTGAATAAGAAGGATGTGGAGGAGTTGTTCAGAGATTGGAATATTTGGAGTATAAGGCTATGTACTAACATGATCTAACTACGTTGGTGATAAGAAAATAAACGATATGTATGACTTTATTTTGAGACATAACCTGAAAGAATTCTACTTGTATTTTAAGCGTACGGTGGATCAGCCTTATAATCCTAAAGGTAATGTAATGGAGGAAGATATTTCTGAAGAAGATTTTGTGAGTGAGAAAGTTTGTTTTTTATAATGATCTTTTGGTGGAGACTTAATCATCATCTTCATATGATTCCTACAAGAGTGCTGAGTATGAAGCTTATAAGCCTCCTCCTCCTAAGTATGAGAGTGATAGCAGTGAGAATTTTTCAAGATCTCAAAAGAGCAAGAAAAAATAGACATCTAAGTCATCAATCACCATGAAAAAGGAGATACACTAAAACCAAGAGGAAGAAGCATGTTTTAAATGGTGAGAATGAAAGTGGAGTTGACACTAGAAATGACAATGAAGCTGATAACAGAATCAATATTAATGTTAGTAAAGGGAATGGATTAGACTAAGTCCAAGGCAATGTAGACAAAAATAGGTCTAAAGGGGCTACTATAAGAGGTCCAATGGCTGATGCTATGGACTCTGACAGTGATGAAGTGTATGACTATATATTTGAGGACTTTGACACCTCTGTATCTTCAAATAAAGAAAAAGGTCCACTTGGTCTAGATTTTAATGAGGATGTTGCTTATGGAAATGTTAAATTTGAGCTTAGGATGCTGTTTGTTCCTTTTGAACTGTTTAAGAATGATCTGAAGGAATAGTTTGTTTTGAATGAAAAGAATTGCATGTATATCAAGAATGAACTCGAAAGAGTTAGAAGCCGTGTGCAAAAGAGAATTGTCTTTGGCTAATTTATGTTTCTAAAAATTTTGTGAGCAAAGCCTTTTAAATCAAGACATTCCACAATGGATTTTTTTTGTGACTGAAAATATCAAAAAACAAAGAAACAAAATACAAGCCAAGCTAAACTAGCTAGAACCAGTAGCCTCCTGCACTAGGATTTGCTCCAAAGCTATACTAGGCTTATCCAAAAAATATGAGCTGAATAACTTCTTACTCCAGATTTAGCCAACCAATCAGCAACACTATTAGCTTCCCTTTGAATCAGATGGAACTGGACCTCCCAGTCTTTGGACAAAAGATCTTGGAATTTTAACACAATATCTTTCACCTCATGTCTTGTGTGGCTGGTGATGTTAATCAATACAAGATAAGCATCGAGCGAGTCTGTCTCACAAATAATACTCGTGCAACCAGCTTTCCAAGCTAACATCAGCCCCTGCCAAGTAGCCAACAACTCACAATGATAAACAGACTAGAAAGAAAGAGTACCTAAATGGTCCAGCACCCATCTCCCTCTATCATCCTTCAGAACACAACCAAAACCTGCTTGTTGGACTCTCTAAAGAGCACCAACATCGCAGTTGACCTTGAGAATGGCATTGGGTGGAGGCTCCCACCAGCACAATAAATGAGACTAGACAAATACAACAAGCTAAAAAGTCATAAATGAAATGCACAGTAATGTGGTGACAATAACAAAGTCAAGTTTAAGGTAACTAGGAACTCACACAAACTTGGGATGAACTTGTAGCATCATGCATGCACTTGTAACTTATAGCAATTGATATGTGAGTAAATGGATCCAGTTGATATTTATTGTCATGACTTAGATTTGATTGTAATCACTATTGTTGATATTTTAATTTTGTTAGAAATTCCTTGTATTCATGTTGTTATAACTATCTTAAGGTTCAGGATCAAGACTGTGAGGATTTTGTTTCACCATTTCTCATTATAGATGCCATAAAAAAGATTTATGATATTTGCATCAATCTTGTGTCTAATAAAAATTTTTTGGAACCTACAGATACTCTTAAAAAATTTAAAATATTTTTAAATTTGAAAATAATCTTAACATTAATGATAAGATTAAAGAAGGGGAGAAAATTATGCCTCCCATATTTTATGGGAAGAATGAATTCAAATAAGGATAAGATTAGAGTGAGAAGTAGATTTAAGTGATGCGTAAAAAAGAAAGAATCTTTTTTTTTTGTCAAGAAAGAAAGAATCTTAAAGGACCCAAGACTAAAGAGGTGGGAATATTTGGGCTAAAATTCTCAAAGCCCAATTTGAAGAGTGTAATATTCTAATCTTTTGTAAAATAATTTATAAAGTTTTCTATGATGAGAAGTTGCGAAAATCATGAATCATAGTCTAGCTTTGTTTAACAAAATAGACGCATATCTAAAATAAAAACCCAAGGTTGTTATTCATAAAAATAATATTTTATTATAAACAGTAAAAGAGTTTTTCTGAATTATATAATTACCGGATCTAAATTCAATTGGTATGGGATTTTACCTAGTACTGTTTATTTTAATAAACTATATCAAAATATTTTAAAGATATTTTGGAACTAAGATAACTTATCATACAAGCGTCATTTGCACTGATAAAAGGACTATTTGATCAAATAAAATAAAAACATGTGATCAAATAATTACCATAACTGGTAATTATCTCTTAAGAGTAATTTATGACCATGAAATCCTCCCTTTTTATCCCTTTTTATCCCTTAATATCTCTCTCTCTCTCTCTCAATTATTATCTTCTTATCTTAAGAAATAAAGGAGGAAAGAAAGAATAGAGAAAACACTTTATTCATAAAACTTTGATTCTATTTTTTGAGAGATTCATGACTCAAACTCAAATTTCATTCTAATTAATCACTTTCTCCTATCCTCCTCTTCATTATCATACCAATTTTTTGAAGGTTTGTTAACTAAATCTTCTCTTTTTCTCTTATGAAGAGTTCGACCATCATACTTTCTCAAGGATGATCCATTTTTTTTTCTTTCTCTTGTTTGAAAAATCATATCTAGAAACCTCAATAAGTAAGAAAAGGTGAGAATATTTCTCTTCCTCCTCTCTTCTCAAATTTGGCCATGATGTTCATAAGAGGACAATCCGTTATAATTTCTCTATGTTCATGAATTATGTTCTAGGAGTTTTAAGGAGTTTATAGCAACAAATTTTAAGTTATGGTCCTCTACGATTTCTGTACGGCTAATCAACTGTCGGATTTCTCGTTTCGGATGAAAAATACCATGCATAGATATCGTATGGCTAATCAACTGTTGGTTCTCGATCGTGTAGGAATAGAATTTACTATCCTTTTACGTCTGTCACCACGCCCTACAGTCGTGAGTTTGAAGCTTATCACAGTCATCCCATCCCAGATCCTACTCGGAATACCACAGATAAGGTTTAGACTTTCCGGATCTCAAGAATGCTGCCAATAGATTCTAGCCTATGCCACAAAGATTCTAATCTCGGATTCAGATGCTCCATTGTCAGAGGGGAGTCGATGTGAATCATTGATTAGAAACCCAAGAGATATACATTCAAGCTTGTCTTCATGTAGAACAGAAGTGGTTGTCAATCACGCGTTCATAAGTGAGAATGGTGATGAGTGTCACATAATCATCACATTCATCATGTTCTTGTGTGCGAATGGATATCTTAGAATAAGAATAAGCATGAATTGAATAGAAAACAGTAGTACTTTGCATTAATATTCGAGGAACGGCAGAGCTCTACACCTTAATCTATAGTGTGTAGAAACTCCACCGTTGAAAATACATAAGTGAAAATAGGGTAGGCATGGCCAAATGGCCAGCCTCCCAAAATGTGAACAATGGTCCAAAGATGTTCCAAAAGCTCTCTAGTACAATAGTAAAAAGTTCTATTTATACTAAACTAGTTACTAGGGTTACAAAAACAAGTAAATAATGCAGAAATCCACTTCAGGGCCCACTTGGTGTGTGCTTGGGTTGAGCATTGAAGCTTTCACATGTAGAGGTCTTCCTTGGAGTTAAACGCCAGTTTGTAACTTGTTTCTAGCGTTTGACTCTAGCTTGCAACTTGTTTCTGGCGTTTAACGCCAGAATAGGACAGAAAGCTGGCGTTGAACGCCAGTTTGTGTTGTCTAAACTCAGGCAAAGTATGGACTATTATGTATTTCTGGAAAGCCCTGGATGTCTACTTTCCAACGCATTGAGAGCGCACCATTTAGGTTTCTGTATCTTCAAAAATTCCATTTCGAGTGCAGGGAGGTCAGAATCCAACAACATCAGCAGTCCTTTTTCAGCCTCTGAATCAGATTTTTGCTCAGGTCCCTCAAGTTTAGCCAGAAAATACCTGAAATCACAAAAAATACACAAACTCATAGTAAAGTCCAGAAATTTAAATTTTGCTTAAAAACTAATAAAAATATACTAAAAACTAATTAAAACATACTAAAAACTATATAAAAACAATGCCAAAAAGTGTATAAATTATCCACTCATCACAACACCAAACTTAAATTGTTGCTTGTCCCCAAGCAACTGAAAACAAAATAGGATAAAAAGAAGAGAATATACAATGAATCCCACAATATCAATGAAACTTAGTCCTAATTAGATGAGCGGGGCTAGTAGCTTTTTGCTTCTGAACAGTTTTGGCATCTCACTTTATCCTTTGAAATTTAGAATGATTGGCATCTATAGGAACTTAGAATTTCAGATAGTGTTATTGATTCTCCTAGTTTAGTATGTTGATTCTTGAACACAGCTTCTTTATGAGTCTTAGCCGTGGCCTTAATTACTTTGTTTTTCAGTATTACTACCGGATACATAAATGCCACAGACACATAACTGGGTCAACCTTTTCAGATTGTGACTCAGCTTTGCTAAAGTCCCCAGTTAGAGGAGTTCTTAAGCGCACTCTTTTTGCTTTGGATCACGACTTTAACCACTCAGTCTCAAGCTTTTCACTTGGACCTTCATGACACAAGCACATGGTTATGGACAGCTTGATTTAGCCGCTTAGGCCTGGATTTTATTTCCTTGGGCCCTCCAATCCATTAATGCTCAAAGCCTTGGATCCTTTTTACCCTTGCCTTTTGGTTTAAAGGGCTATTGGCTTTTTCTGTTGCTTTTTCCTTTTCTTTCTCTTTTTTTTCGCCACTTTTTTTCACTGCTTTTTCTTTCTTCAAGAATTAATTTCATGATTTTTCAGATTATCAATAACATTTCTCTTTGTTCATCATTCTTTCAAGAGCCGATAATTTTAACCTTCATAAACTTCACTATAAAAAATATACACTGTTCAAGCATTCATTCAGAAAATAAAAAGTATTGCCACCACATCAAAATAATTAAACTAATTTCAAGATAAAATTTGAAATCCAAGTACTTCTTGTTCTTTTGTAATTAAGCACATTTTTCATTTAAGAGAGGTGAAGGATTCATGGAATTGTTCATAGCCTTAAGACATAGATACTAGACACTAATGATCATGTAGTAAAGACACAAAACATAGCCAAACATAAAGCTCAAAATCGAAAACAGAAAAATAAATAGACAATGAGATTAAGGAATGAGTCCACCTTAGTGAGGGTGGCGTCTTCCTTTTGAAGAACCAATGGTGCTCTTGAGCTCCTCTATGTCTCTTCCTTGCCTTTGTTGCTCCTCCCTCATAGCTCTTTGATCTTCTCTAATTTCATGGAGAATGATGGAGTGCTCTTGGTGCTCCACCCTTAGTTGGTCCATGTTGTAACTCAAGCCATCTAAAGAGGTGTTGAGTTGCTCCCAATAGTTGTGTGGAGGAAAATACATCCCTTGAGGCATCTCAGGGATTTCTTGATGAGGAAATTCCTCATGCTCTTGTTGAGGTCCATGAGTGGGTTCCCTTATTTGCTTCATCCTTTTCTTAGTGATGGGCTTGTCCTCTTCAATGAGGATGTCTCCTTCTATGTCAATCCCAGCCAAATTGCATAGGTGACAAATGAGATGAGGAAATGCTAACCTTGCCAAAGTGGAGGACTTGTCAGCCACCTTGTAGAGTTCTAGAGGTATGATCTCATGAACTTCCACTTCCTCCCCAATCATGATACTATTGATCATGATGGCCCAATCCATAGTCACTTCAGATCGGTTGCTAGTAAGAATGATGGAGTGTTGTATGAACTCCAACCATCTTCTAGCCACAGGCTTAAGGTCCGGTCTTCTCAATTGAACCAGATTGTCTCTTGAGTCTCTCTTCCATTGAGCTCTTTCCACACATATGTTCATGAGGACTTGGTCCAACCTTTGATCAAAATTGACCCTTCTAGTGTAGGGGCGTGCATTTTCTTGCATCATTGGCAAGTGGAACGCCAACCTTACATTTTCTGGACTGAAATCTAAGTATTTACCCCGAACCATTGTAAGCCAATTCTTTGGATTCGGGTTCATACTTTGATCATGGTTCCTAGTGATCCATGCATTGGCATAGAACTCTTAAACCATTAAGATTCCAACTTGTTGAATGGGATTGGTGAGAACTTCCCAACCTCTTCTTCGGATCTCATGTCGAATCTCCGGATACTCATTCTTTTTTAGCATGAAAGGGACCTCAGGGATCACCTTCTTCTTAGCTACAACTTCATAGAAGTGGTCTTGATAGCCCTTAGAAATGAATCTCTCCATCTCCCATGACTTGGAGGTGGAAGCTTTTGCCTTCCCTTTCCTCTTTCTAGAGGTTTCTCCGGCCTTAGGTGTCATAAATGGTTATGGAAAAACAAAAAGCAATGCTTTTACCACACCAAACTTAACATGTTTGCTCGTCCTCGAGCAAAAGAAGAAAGAAGGGCGGAGAAGAAGAAGAGATGGAGGAGATGGGGGATTAAAGGTTCGGCTAAGGGGGTAGGAGAGTGTTTGTGATGTGTGAAAATGAAGGAGTGAAGAGGGGGTATTTATAGGGAAAGAGAGGGAGATGTGGAGTAGGTGGGGATCCTGTGAGGTCCATAGATCCTGAGGGATCAAGGATTTCTCATCCCTGCTCCAATTAGGCGTGTAAACGCCCTTAGTGTGCAATTCTGGCGTTTAACGCCAGATTGCTGCTTGTTTCTGGCGTTAAACGCCAGCTTTTATTCCTTTTCTGGCATTAAACGCCAGGCTGCAACCTATTTGTGGCGTTTAACGCCAGTTTGTTGCTTCTTTCTAGCGTTTAACGCCAGTCTGGTGCTTCTTTCTGGCGTTTAACGCCCAGAATGGTGCCAAACTGGGCGTTAAACTCCCATGCTGATATCCTTACTGGCGTTTAAACGCCAGTAAGTTTCTCCTCCAGGGTGTGCTATTTTTAATGCTATTTTTTATTTTTCTTTAATTTTTGCAGTTGTTTTTGTGACTCCACATGATCATCAACCTAAAAAAAAAAAGAAAATAACATAGAAAAATAAAATTGGGTTACCTCCCAATAAGCGCTTCTTTAATGTCAATAGCTTGACAGTGAGCTTTCATGGAGCTTCATAGATGTTCAGAGTATTGTTGGGGCCTCCCAACACCAAACTTAGAGTTTGAATGTGGGGTCTCAACACTAAACTTAGAGTTTAGTTGTGGCCTCCCAACAATAAACTTAGAGTTTGACTATGGGGGCTTTGTTTGACTCTGCATTGAGAGAAGCTTTCCTTGCTTCCTCTCTATGGTTACAGAGGGAGATCCTTGAGTTTTAAACACAAGGTAGTCCTCATTCAATTGAAGGATCAACTCTCCTCTGTCCACATCAATTACAGCTTTTGCTATGGCCAGGAAGGGTCTTTCAAGGATGATGGATTCATCCTCATCCTTTCCAGTGTCTAGAATTATGAAATCAGCAGGGATGTAAAGGCCTTTGACCTTTACTAGCATGTCCTCTACCTGTCTATAAGCCTTTTTCATGGATTTGTCTGCCATCTCTAATGAGAATTCGGCAGCCTGTACCTCAAAGATTCCCAGTTTCTCCATTAGAGAGAGTGGCATTAAGTTTGTGCGTGACCTCAGGTCACATAGAGCCTTCTCAAAGGTCATGGTGCCTATGGTATAGGGAATTAAGAATTTACTAGGATCCTGTTTCTTTCGAGGTAATGTTTGCCTAACCAAGTCATTCAGTTCATTGGTGAGCAAGGGGGTTCATCCACCCAAGTCTCATTACCAAATAACTTAGCATTCAGCTTCACGATTGCTCCAAGGTACTTAGCAACTTGCTCTTCAGTAATATCTTCATCCTCTTCAGAGGAAGAGTACTCATCAGAGCTCATGAATGGTAGAAAGAAATTCAATGAAATCTCTATGGTCTTTGTATGAGCTTCAGATTCCTTTGGTTCCTCAAAGGGGAACTCCTTATTGGTCAATGAACATCCCAGGAGGTCTTCCTCACTAGGAATCACTGCCTTTTCACTCTCTCCAGGTTCGGCCATGTTACTCATAGTTATGGCCTTGCACTCTCTTTTGGAATTCTCTTCTGTATTGCTTGGGAGAGTACTAGGAGGAGTTTCAGTGACTCTTTTACTCAGCTGGCCCACTTGTGCCTCCAAATTTCTAATGGAGGACCTTGTTTCATTCATAAAACTTAGAGTGGTCTTAGATAGATTAGAGACTATGTTTGCTAAGCTAGAAGGGCTTTGCTCAGAATTCTTTGTCTGTTGTTGAGAGGATGATGGAAAAGGCTTGCTATTGCTAAACCTGTTTCTTCCACCATTATTAAAGCCTTGTTGAGGCTTTTGTTGATCCTTCCATAAGAAATTTGGATGATTTCTCCATGAGGGATTATAGGTATTTCCATAGGTTTCACCCATGTAATTTACCTCTTGCTATTGCAGGGTTCTCAAGATCATAAGCTTCTTCTTCAGAAGATGCCTCTTTAGTACTGTTGGATGCATTTTGCAATCCATTCAGACTTTGAGAAATCAAATTGACTTGTTGAGTCAATATTTTGTTTTGAGCCAATATGGCATTCAAAGCATCAATTTCAAGAACTCCTTTCCTCTAAGGCGTCCCATTACTCACAGGATTCCTTTCAGAAGTGTACATAAACTGGTTACTTGCAACCATGTCAATGAGTTCCTGAGCTTCTACAGGCATTTTCTTCAGGTGAATAGATCCTCCTACAGAATGGTCCAATGACATCTTAGACAATTCAGACAGACCATCATAGAATATATCCAGAATGGTCCATTCTGAAAGCATGTTAGAATGACACTTTTTGGTCAGTTGTTTGTATCTTTCCCAAGCTTCATAGAGGGATTCACCTTCTTTCTGCCTGAAGGTTTGAACATCCACTCTAACTTTACTCAGCTTTTAAGGAGGAAAGAACTTGGCTAAAAAAGTCATGACCAGCTTATCCCAAGAGTTCAGGCTATCTCTAGACTGAGAGGCGAACCATATTCTAGCTCTGTCTCTTATAGCAAAAGGGAAAAGCATAAGCTTATAGACCTTGGGATCAACTCCATTGGTCTTAACAGTATGACAGATCTGCAAGAATTTAGTTAAGAACTGAAAAGGATCTTTTGATGGAAGTCCATGAAACTTGCAATTCTGTTGCATTAGAGAAACTAATTGAGACTTTAGCTCAAAGTTGTTTGCTCCAATGGCAGGGATTGAGATGCTTCTTCCATGGAAGTTGGAATTTGGTGCAGTAAAGTCACCAAGCATCTTCCTTGCATTGTTATTGGGTTCGGCCATGTCTCCTTTTTTTTCGAGATTCTCTGTAAGGTTTTCTCTGGATTGTTGTGCTTTAGCTTCTCTTAGCTTCTTCTTCAGAGTCCTTTCAGGTTCAGGATCTGCTTCAACAAGAATGTCTTTGTCCTTGCTCCTGCTCATATGAAAAAGAAGAGAATAGAAAAGAAGAAGAATACTCTATGTCACAGTATAAAGATTCCTTTATGTGAGTAGAAGAGAAGAAGAATAGAAGAGAAAAAATTCAAACACAGAGAGAGAAGAGAAGAGGGTTCGAATTATGAGTAAAAGAGAAGTGTTAGTAAATAAATAAATAAATAGAAGGAGATGAGAGAGAGAGGAGTTTTTGAAAATAATTCAGAAGAAAAGAAATATATTTTTGTTTTTATTTTAAAATAAAGTTAGAATTCGAAAATTAGGAGAAGAAATAAAATAAAAATTACAATTTAAAACAATTAGTTAATTAAAAAGAATTTTGAAAAAAGTGAGGAATTTTCAAAGATTAGAGAGAGAAGAGTAGTTAGGTGGTTTTGAAAAAGATAAGAAATAGTAAAACAAACAAAAAAGTCAATTAGTTAGTTGAAAAAGATTTGAAAATCAATTTTGAAAAGATAGGAAGTTAGAAAAGATTTTTGAAATCAAATTTTTGAAAAAGATATGATTGAAAAAGATATGATTGATAAGATATGATTGAAATTTATTTTGGAAAAGATTTGATTTTTAAAATTAAAATTGATTACTTGGCTAACAAGAAACTAAAAGATATGATTCTAGAATTTAAAGATTGAACCTTTCTTAACAAGAAAGTAACAAACTTCAAATTTTTGAATCAATCACATTAGTTGTTAGTAAAATTTTCGAAAATTATGAAACAAAGATAAGAAAAAGATTTTGAAAATCAATTTTAAAAAATTTTTGAAAATATACAAGAAAAATGAAAAAGATTTGATTTTTGAAAAAGTTTTGAAAAGATAAGATTTTTAAAATTGAAATCTTGACTTGACTAACAAGAAACAACTTATTTTAAAAATTTTTGACTAAGTCAACCCAAAGATTTCAAAAATTATGAGTAAAATAAGGAAAAGATATTTTTTTTGATTTTTTTAATTTAATGAGGAAAGAGAAAAACCACAAAATGACTCAACACATAAAAATTTTGGATTAAAACAAATGATGCATGCAAGAACACTATGAATGTCAAGATGAACACCAATAACACTTTGAAGATCATGATGAACATCAAGAACTTATTTTTTGAAAAATTTCCAAGAAAAGAAAAACATGCAAGACACCAAACTTAGAAATTTTTAATGGTTAGACACTAACAAAACAAGAATGCATATGAAAAACAAGAAAAGACACAAAACAAAAAAATTTAAAGATCAAACAAGGAGACTTATCAAGAACAACTTGAAGATCATGAAGAACACTTTGCATGAATTTTTCGAAAATTTTAGGAAAATAAAAGCATGCAATTGACACCAAACTTAAAATTTGACACTAGACTCAAACAAGAAACACAAAATATTTTTGGTTTTTTATGATTTTATAAAATTTTTTGGATTTTTCGAAAATTAATTCTGGAAAAATGAAAAAGAAGAAAAATTTTTGAAAACTTTTTGAAAATAAAATAAGGATTGAAAAAAGAGGAAAATTACCTAATCTGAGCAACAAGATGAACCGTTAGTTGTCCAAACTCGAACAATCCCCGGCAACGGCGCCAAAAACTTGGTGCACAAAATTGTGATCTCAATGGCACCAACAACTTGGTACGCACAATTGTAATCTCAACTCTTTTTCACAACTTCACACAACTAACCAGCAAGTGCACTGAGTCGTCCAAGTAATAAACCTTACGTGAGTAAGGGTCGATCCCACGGAGATTGTCGGCTTGAAGCAAGCTATGGTCATCTTGTAAATCTCAGTCAGGCGGATTCTAATGGTTATGGAGTTTTGATAATTAAAATATAAATAAAACATAAAATAAAGATAGAGATACTTATGTAATTCATTGGTAAGAATTTCAGATAAGTGTATGGAGATGCGTTGTTCCTTCTGAATCTCTGCTTTCCTACTGCCTTCATTCAATCCTTTAGACTCCTTTCTATGACAATCTGTATGTTGGGTGTCACCGTTGTCAATGGCTACTTCCCATCCTCTCAGTGAAAATGGTCCTCTACGATTTTTGTACGGCTAATCAACTGTCGAATTGCTCGTCTCGGATGAAAAATACCATGCATAGATATCGTATGGCTAATCAGCTGTTGGTTCTCGATCGTGTAGGAATATGATTTACTAACCTTTTGCGTCTGTCACCATGCCCTACAGTCACGAGTTTGAAGCTCGTCATAGTCATTCCATCCCAGATCCTACTCGGAATACCACAGACAAGGTTTAGACTTTCCGGATCTCAAGAATGCTGCCAATGGATTCTAGCCTATACCACGAAGATTCTAATCTCGGATTCAGATGCCCCATTGTCAGAGGGGAGTCGATGTGAATCGTTGATTAGAAACTCAAGAGATATACATTCAAGCTTGTCTTCATG
The DNA here is from genome assembly GCF_014773155.1 of Arachis stenosperma. NCBI lineage: Eukaryota > Viridiplantae > Streptophyta > Magnoliopsida > Fabales > Fabaceae > Arachis > Arachis stenosperma. Next base: position 43,869,634 of record NC_080379.1, read on the forward strand.
TAGAACGGAAGTGGTTGTCAATCCCGCGTTCATAAGTGAGAATGGTGATGAGTGTCACATAATCATCACATTCATCATGTTCTTGTGTGCGAATGGATATCTTAGAATAAGAATAAGCATGAATTGAATAGAAAACAGTAGTACTTTGCATTAATACTCGAGGAACGGCAGAGCTCTACACCTTAATCTATAGTGTGTAGAAACTCCACCGTTGAAAATACATAAGTGAAAATAGGGTAGGCATGGCCAAATGGCCAGCCTCCCAAAATGTGAACAATGGTCCAAAGATGTTCCAAAAGCTCTCTAGTACAATAGTAAAAAGTTCTATTTATACTAAACTAGTTACTAGGGTTACAAAAATAAGTAAATAATGCAGAAATCCACTTCAGGGCCCACTTGGTGTGTGCTTGGGCTGAGCATTGAAGCTTTCACATGTAGAGGTCTTCCTTGGAGTTAAACGCCAGTTTGTAACTTGTTTCTAGCGTTTGACTCTAGCTTGCAACTTATTTCTGGCGTTTAACGCCAGAATAGGGCAGAAAGCTGGCGTTGAACACCAGTTTGTGTTGTCTAAACTCAGGCAAAGTATGGACTATTATGTATTTCTGGAAAGCCCTGGATGTATACTTTTCAACGCAATTGAGAGCACACCATTTAGGTTTCTGTATCTCCAAAAATTCCATTTCGAGTGCAGGGAGGTCACAATTCAATAGCATCAGCAGTCCTTTTCCAGCCTCTGAATCAGATTTTTGCTCAGGTCCCTCAATTTCGGCCAGAAAATACCTGAAATCACAGAAAAATATACAAACTCATAGTAAAGTCTAGAAATGTGAATTTTTCTTAAAAACTAATAAAAATATACTAAAAACTAATTAAAACATACTAAAAACTATATGAAAACATTGCCAAAAAGTGAATAAATTATCCGCTCATCAGTTAGTATATATGCTTCATATGTGACATAAAAAATTCTAATGATACCATTGATTGAGACTTGATGAAATTGGCTATTTTGAATGTGTGGAACTTTGAAATGCCATTATAGAACAAACTCTATCATTTGAGGAACTTTAGTCAATACTAGGACCATACATTTCATTGTAGCTGTGACTACACATAACTATTTAATCATATAAATTGTCAAGCAATTAATTTAAAGAATAAAAAGACTCAACTAGCACCAAATGGCTTGACCAATTACATGTCAAAATTAAAATTGATTACCTGGCACAATCTCAGCGGTCGAATGCAGTTATGTGAGTGTGATCACAGTTATGGAAACCCCTTCACAGCCAATTATGACAAGGGAGCCATTGGAGTAAATTGTCAAATTAGTCCTTGAAAAATAATTCGTTCTTTAAATTGGTCCTCAAAAGATTTTTTTAATCAAATTTGTCCTTTAAAAATTTTAAATTAGTCATATTAGTCTTTTGTCACTTTGTTGATGGAGTCAAAATTTGCTAATGTGACACATTAAATGACACTCTAACACACACTTAGGAGTCTTAATTGACTATTAACATAATAAGTTTATGAAATTAGATCAAATCAAAACCTAATTGTGGAGAGAACTTGAAGGATTGAAATCCCTCAAATTGAAGTTGATTTTATCTAATTTTGTAAACTAATCATGTTAATAGTCAATTAATATTTCTAGGTGTATGGTGCATGAAATTGTGATCATCAATGGCGCCATCAACATGGTACGCTCAATTGCAATCTCAACTCTTTATCACAACTTCACACAACTAACCAGCAAGTGCACTGGGTCGTCCAAGTAATAAACCTTACGCGACTAAGGGTCGATCCCACGGAGATTGTTGGTATGAAGCAAGCTATGGTCATCTTGTAAATTTTAGTTAGGCGGATTCAAATGGTTATGAATGATATATGAATAAAGCATAAAGATAGAGATACTTATGTAATTCATTGGTGAGAATTTCAGATAAGCGAATGGAGATACTTTGTCCATTCCGTCTCTCTACTTTCCTACTGTCTTCATCCAATCCTTCTTACTCCTTTCCATGGTAAGTTGTATGTTGGGCATCACCGTTGTCAGTGGCTATAGTCCCGTCTTCTCAGTAAAAATGTTCAACGCACCCTGTCACGGCACGGCTAATCATCTGTCGGTTCTCAATCAGGTTGGAATAGAATCCATTAATTCTTTTGCGTCTGTCACTAACGCCCCGCCTTCAGGTGTTTGAAGCTCGTCACAGTCATTCAATCATTGAATCCTACTCAGAATACCACAGACAAGGTTTAGACCTTCCGGATTCTCTTGAATGCCGCCATCAATTCTAGCTTATACCACGAAGATTCCGATTAAGGAATCCAAGAGATAAACATTCAAGCCTTGTTTGCTTGTAGAACGGGAGTGGTTGTCAGGCACGCGTTCATAAGTGAGAATGATGATGAGCGTCACATAATCATCACATTCATCAAGTTCTTGAGTGCGAATGAATATCTTGGAATAAGAACAAGCTGAATTGAATAGAAGAACAATAGTAATTGCATTAATACTCGAGGTACAGCAGAGCTCCACACCTTAATCTATGGTGTGTAGAAACTCCACCGTTGAAAATACATAAGAACAAGGTCTAGGCATGGCCGTGAGGCCAGCCCCCAAAACGTGATCAAAAGACTCCAGATGATCAAGGATCCAAAGATTCAAAGATCTAAAGATGAAAATACAATAGTAAAAGGTCCTATTTGTAGAGAACTAGTAGCCTAGGGTTTACAAAGATGAGTAAATGACATAAAAATCCACTTCCAGGCCCACTTGGTGTGTGCTTGGGCTGAGCATTGAAGCTTCTATGTGTAGAGACTTTTCTTGGAGTTAAACGCAAGCTTTTATGCCAGTTTGGGCGTTTAACTCCCATTCTTGTGCCAGTTCCGGCGTTTAACGCCGGGCAGTTTTGAGGTGATTTGGAACGCCAGTTTGGGCCATCAAATCTCTGGCAAAGTATGAACTATTATACATTTCTGGAAAGCCCAGAATGTCTACTTTCCAACGCCGTTGAGAGCGCACCAATTGGGCTTCTGTAGCTTCAGAAAATCCACTTCGAGTGCAGGGAGGTCAGAATCCAACAGCATCTGCAGTCCTTTTTAGTCTCTGAATCAAATTTTTGCTCAGGTCCCTCAATTTCAGCCAGAAAATACCTGAAATCACAGAAAAATACACAAACTCATAGTAAAGTCCAGAAAAGTGAATTTTAACTAAAAACTAATAAAAATATACTAAAAACTAACTAAAACATACTAAAAACATACTAAAAACAATGCCAAAAAGCGTATAAATTATCCGCTCATCAGTGTATATTAGGTGTCACTTAACATGTCACATTAGTAAATTTGGACAACATCAACAAACAAAGTGACGGAAGGACAAACATGACTAATTTAAAATCTTTAAAGGATGAATTTGATAAAAAAAAATTCAGAGACCAATTTGGAGAACAAGTGATTTTTCAGGGACTATTTTGACCATTTACTCGGAACCATTATTGCATGGTCATCACAGGGCAAGTGAATCTCACCCTTTCTACCAAACTCTACTAACCAGATGACTTGTGACCCAAGGAGGTCCACCCCAGACAGCCACAACAACCCCTGGGCTGGCTGGGAAGCCTTAGACATTGATTCCAAAGGCTGTCAATTCGAAGTCATGGAAGTCGAATACGGTTACATGAGCGTGACTACAGTTATGGAAATCCCTTTACAGTTGGTTATGATATGGAAACCATTGTTACATGGTCATTCCTGGGCAAATAGATCCCACCCTTCTAACATGAACCAATGCACCAACGACTTAACCAGGTTCATTATTTGGAGCGCATGCACCTGCATGTGAAAACAAACAAATATATCAAACTTGTAAATGGAAAGTACCAACAGACATGGGCACAATAGTCATGGTTCCAACACATTAAGCAACTACATTTGGTCACACAAGGCAAATATCTTCAGTAATATCTTCATTATAAATGGTGATCCCTTCTTCATTGCATCCTTCGTCTGCCTCCGCAGCTTCCTCCTTCCCCCTGTCCCAAACCCAGACTCTGATCTAGCTCGGCACATCGTCCATCTATTGGTGACTTCTCTGTTCGAGGCTTCGAGCTGGTCACCATCGTCTCACCGCTCGCCGTCCTGCTCTCCATCAAAGGTTAATGACACTTACACACTTTTTCACTTTTTCCATTTTTGCTCTGTTGATCTGTTTTGAATGCTCTGTTGATCGTTGATTTTGTGTTGTTAAAATTATTGCTAAAATTGGATTTGTTATGTTAGTTCTGTTGTTTTAGTGTTTCTTAATTTTTGAATTTGTTATTTTTGAATTTTCTATTTTAATGTTTTTGAAATTTTTTGATAGATTTATTGAATTTAAGGTTTATGGTGATTATTTGTTACTAATTTTTAATTTTTGTTTGCTGATTGTTCTTGATTTCTAGCTCTATTTAATCTGTTGTGCTGTTGGTAATGGTATTTTTGATTGGGTTTATAGGTATATGAGAGCTGCTATTTTTCTCTGTAAATTTGGATGCTAGTTTTGAGTTTGGGTTTCTGTTACTAAATGTTTGTTTGGGATTAAAGTGATTGACAATGTTGCACATCAATTTGTATTATCTTTACCTTATTCGAATTAATAGTTCAGATTTGAATTAATGCTTTGAGTTGTGAATTATGAATTTAACTCTGTCTATGTTACACTTGTGGTACATAGCCAGTCCCAAGCTTGGATAAAGGAGGAGGGTTGTGTTAAGTCTTCAACAGCTAACATAAAAACTTAGTCAAATCTTCATGACATGGATTAAAGACGTTATTGCGCTAAAGCTAGGTCGTTGCTCGAAAGTAACGTGTTGTATGGCTCGCATACAGTGTCAAATAAGCAAGAGTCGCTGCATTGATGCCCGGGTGTAGTGTTAAATGAACAAGGGTTCCGCGTTTTCATGAACAGACAAAGGTAAATAAGCTAGTTAACAAAGAAAAAGGTAAATGTCGGGGCAATAGAAGGTTGAGATTTGGGACATGGAACATAAGCACTCTAACAGGAAAATCCATAGAGGTGGTGGATACCATGACAAGGAGGAAGATTAACATCATGTTCCAACAAGAAACAAAATAGGTTGGTGCGAAGGCTAGGGAGTTGGATACTTCTGGGTTCAAACTTTGGTATACGAGAATGTGAAGAATAGGAATGGGGTAGGTGTTATCGTGGATAAGCAGTGGAAGAAGGACGTAGTGGATGTTAAGAGGGTGGGAGATCGGATCATCTCTATCAAACTCGTGGTGGAAGGAGGTACTTTTCATGTGATTAGCGCCTATGCACTGCAAGTGGGTTCGGAAGAGTAACACAATATAAGGTTTTGGGAGGATCTCGAGAGTTTGGTCCAAGACATACCTTTGGGAGATGAGATTTTTTTAGGAGGAGATTCAAATGACCATGTTGGAAGAGAAGTGACCGTGTATGAAAGTATTCACGGAGGCCATGATTTAGGGGTGGTCAATACCGAGGGTAAAACTATTTTGGACTTTTCCTCAACCTTTGATCTCCTCATCGCAAATACATGCTTTAAAAAGAGAGACGGACATCTTATAACCTATAAGAGTGGCATCACAAGCTCTCAAATCAACTTCTTCTTGTTGAGGAGAGTCGACCAGAAATTTTGTATTAATTGTAAAATTATTCTGGGAGAGAGTTTAACAACACAACATAGAATGCTTGTCATGGATTTTCGAGTTGAGAAAAAGTTGAGAAAAAGACATCCTATGAAAAACCCAAGGACGAGGTTGTGGCGGATGAAAGGTGAGGAACAAAGAAGCTTCCAAAGACAGTTAGAAGAAGAGGCAAAATGGGATGGAAATGGAAGCGCGGAGGAGATGTGGAGAGAGATGGAAGAAGTTATTAGAAGAACAACAAAAGAAAGTTTTGGTGAATCTAGAGGGATAAGACCAAGAGACAAGGAGTCCTACTGGTAGAATGCGAGTGTACAAGAAAAGATAAAGGCAAAAAGGGTGTGCTTTAAAGAGTGATCTTTGTGCTGTAATGTAGATAATTGGGAAAAATATAAGGTGGTTAGGAAAGAAACAAAAGTGGCTATAATCAAAGCAAGAATAAGAGCATATGAGGGTCTCTACCAGTCATTAGGCATGAAAGAAGGAGAAAAATGTATATATAAAATTGCAAAGAGCCGTGAAAAAAGAACGAGAGACTTGGATCAGGTTAAGTGCATAAAGGATAAAGACGGGGAGGTGTTGGATCAAGAGAAAAACAATGAAAGGTGGAAGAGCTACTTCTATGAGTTATTTAATGAAGGACAGAAGATTCTTTCGAGCCTTGGTCGGTTATGCACGAGGGAAGAAGATAAAAACTTTGACTACTATCGAAGAATTCGAGACTTCGAAGTAAAAGAGGCTCTAAAGCAGATGAAAAATGGCAGGGCAGTAGGACCCGATAATATCCCAATTAAAGTTTGGAAGGGCCTTGGAGAAAAAGGCGTCAGTTAGTTAACCAAGCTTTTTAATGAGATTTTAAGGTCTAAGAAAATGGAAGATGAGTGGAGAAAGAGTACCTGGTACTTATCTACAAGAATAAAGGGGATATACAAAGTTGCAAAAACTATAGAGGGATCAAACTCATGAGCCATACCATGAAGTTATAGGAAAGGGTGATAGAACAGAGGCTGAGACAAGAGACACAAGTAACAGAGAACCAATTTAGTTTTATGCTAGGTAGATCCACCACTGAAGCGATATACCAGTTAGAAAGGATGATGGGAGGTATCGCAATAATAAAAAGGATCTACATATGGTGTTTATTAATTTGGAAAAAGCGTACGATAGGGTGCCAATGGAGGTCTTATGGAAGATTTTAGAAAAGAAAAGAGCAAGGATCGCATATATTTGTGCAATTAAAGATATATATGATGGGGCTACAACTAGTGTGAAGACTCAAGGTAGTGTGACAGAGGAATTTTCTATTGGTATAGGATTACACCAGGGATCATCCTAAAGTCCATACCTTTTCACATTAGTCTTGGAAGTACTCACAGTGCATATCCAAGAGCCTATACTATGGTGCATGCTTTTTGCCGATGATATCGTTCTTATGAGAGAGTCAAGAGAAGACTTAAATAAGAAGTTGGAGTTATGGAGAGAAGCTCTAGAAGTGTATGGTCTGTGCATAAGCCGTAGCAAGACGGAATATATGGAATATAAGTTCGGCCTGCGAAGGAAAAACCTGAATATAGAGGTGAAGATTGGAGATAGCATTCTATGAAAAGTTAAGAGTTTTAAGTATCTTAGGTGCATCATACGGAATAATGGAGAGATTGAACAAGATGTAAATCATAAGATCCAAGCAGGTTGGTCAAAATGGTGCAGTACATCTGATTTTATATGTGACAAAAAAGTGCCTTTAAAACTTAAAGGTAAATTCTATCGCACTACTATCAGATCGGCTATGCTTTATGGTACAGAGTGTTGGACAGCCAAAAGGGAGCACGAACATAAGCTAAGTGTGGTAGAGATGAAGACGTTGATATGAATGAGTGGTCATACGCGATTGGATAGAATAAGGAATGAAGATATAAGAGAGAGAGAGTTGGATTAGCATCTATTGTGAAAAAGATGGTAGACTTGCGTCTCAGGTGGTTCGGACATGTGAGAAGAAGACCGACAGAATATTCAGTTAGGAGGGTGGATGAGATAGAAGATGGACAAGGGGTGGAAGGCAGAGGAAGACCTAAGAAGACCATTCATGAGGTGGTCAAACGAGATCTACATATAAACGGTCTTTCTATAGACATGATACATGATAGAGCTCAATGACGTCGTTTAATTCATGTAGCCGACCACCTAGTGGGACAAGGCTTGTTGTTGTTGTTGTTGTGAATTATGAATTTATGATTTTTCTACGTGTGTTTTCACATTAGTTTATTCACAGACATTATTTTTTGCGTGAGAATGAAGCTTGGAATAATGAAATGTGGTTTGCTGTATCGTTGTTTAGTTAGATTGTGAATATTTGCTGTGTGGATTATGGGAGGGAAGTATTGAGAGGGAGATAGTCAAGCATGAAGTTCACCTCTGGTCAGCAGAGAAACTTCGAGACTTGTGTTTTAAGAGTGGTGGGATTTATATAAAGCTTGGGCAGCAGCTTGGATAGTTAGTATACTTCTTTTGCCTCTCCTTTTTGTTCTTTTATATGTTTATGGAGCTTTCTTCGGTGGGAAAAGTATTATCTGGTCCTTGATGGACCAGGTAATGAAGTAAATTAATAAAAAATATTGGGGTCGGTTCACAAATAGGTAAAAGTAGCGGTTGAGAATGAATATTAATTGGAGATCCCTAGTAATCAGGCTCAGCCTTCTGAGCAAGAACAACTCTACTATCTCCAACATTCATCACATAAACATCTTCACCTTTCATCAACATCACAAGAACACAAGACCCTATTAGAGCAAGCTCAAGATTCTCCATCACCATCTTATCCATCACGTCCAAGAAAACCTCATCTATCTTCCTGAGAGCCCGAGACAGAGCTTCCAACACATTCGAATGGTTCACTGTCATGGACCCATTAGATCCGGTTAGCTGCTCCTTTAATCTCCGATCAAGTTCCACTCTTTCCCTATCCCACTTGCACTTCCACCTCATCTGATTTTCCTCCCATTTCTTTGCAGCGCCTCTATACTTGTTCTTAAAACTGATTCCACTTCCACTTACATTTCCACTATGCTTTTTTCTCTTCAAACAATGATAATCAAAATTAGAATCCCCAGCACCACTTGCGGCACAAGATGACCCATCTTCATCATTCATATTATTATTATTATTCTGTTGATCAATGTAGCCAGCACAAGCATCGCTATCATCATCCCCAGTTGTCAATATCAAATCTTTAACCCCCAAATTGGAATTCCCATCAACCCCGTCATCCTAAAGCAAACCCTTGAGCTCCTTGTGCACTACGTTGTACAGATTCAAAAGCAAGTAATCAGGCGCATCTGGGCCATTGAATCCATCATAGATCCCCACGAACACCCAACCGTATTCCTCCAACACCACCACGTGGACACGGTCCTCCCCTACTTTCCCCTGACACCACTGAAGGTTCTGGTGACCTTCCATTGCCACTGCCATTGAATCATCGTCTTCCAAGAAGCTCCCTTCGCTATTAAAATTCACACTATTTTTTTTGTCATGATTAGGACCAAAAGAGGCCCAAACCAAAGAACAGCACACCATGACCAATTCGATCCATCTCCCTGCAACTCAGCATCTGCTACCTTGTGACACACCAAGCTTGCACTTTTCATCCATGGTGGACCTTCAAAAAAAAAAGTAATAGTGTTGAACCAGAACAGAAAAAGTAACCCACTTTGTCCAAAAAACAAATAAACCAAATCTTATAACTCAAATCGAACCAAACCACATTAACCGGTCTGCAAATTCATTAAACTTTAGGTGAAATATAGAATTTCCAACAATTGTTGTACGGGAGCCATCCTGGCCATTGAAATGGTATCTTTCTACTTGGTCCATCAAGGTCCAAAAAATATTTTTCCTACCAAAGACATGAACAAGAGTACTTAGTTACTCAAGAGTATGTTATAACATTGAGGGAATCTATGCTAAATAGATGTCCTGTTTCTTCATATGAGCAAATATGTGAAGTATTCAAGAGGGAGCTTGGAAACACACCGGAAAATGCATAAATATTTTTATTTGTCCTTTATGTGTGTTATTTTTCTCCAGTTATGGTTGTACCTTTTCTCTTGAAATATTATTATGATGCTATCTTATTGATTTCAATTATGGATGATTATTTTATTTCTGGCCGTGTTGTTGCTATTTTTAACTTTGTGGATGATTTATTGATTTCAGATATGGATGATAATATTAATCAAGAAGGAATTGCTGATAATAATGTATCTATGAATAATAATTTGTCTGCCAATCCTCCTAATTAGAATCCTATTTTGAATGATGCTGCTAATCCTAATTCTCATCTAGTGTCTTAAATTTGAAAAATATTTTAAGATTTATATTAGACTTTGATTATATTTTAGGATGTTTATTTATAATTTATTTATTATTTTATTCTAAAATGATTTTTTCGGTTGAACTACGGTTGAACCAGTAAATCAGTAAATCAGTTACTAAAACAATTTAATGACTGGTCCGATTATCAGAACCTTGGTATTTGTCATTTATGTTTCTTTTAATTTTTTTAGTTATAAACTTTGGTGTTTGAAATTGTTTGTAAACTTTTAATGATAAATTATGGACAATATATTATGTGAAAATTTAAAATTTGAGTTTTATTAGTTTGAAAATAATTGAATTTAAATATTTGAAATTATATATTAAATTTTTAATAATTTTATTTTATATTTAATTAAATCAGTTGAACTTCAATTAAATTTTAGTTGGACTATTGAACCATTCAACCAATCACTCCATTAATTTATTGACCGATTCCGTTCTCGCCACTTTAATTCTTATTCAATAAGATATTATTATTATTATTATTATTATTATTATTATTATTATTATTACTATTATTATTATTATTAAATTGTTAGTGTTATATAAAAAATATGCACTTACTTCATGTTAAGGATCTTGTGCATCAAAATGTGTATTGTCTATTCTATTATATAAAAATTGGATTTTTGCACTTAATGATAAAGCTGACATGACATGCTTTTGAGAGTGTTTCTTGATTTATTTATTTTTAACTCATTAAATACAATTCATTACGATGGCTTAATTATATTAACAAATTGATTTGATTAGATATTTAAATATCACACAATTTAATATTATGTATATCAATTAATTGAATATAATTATTAAAGTATAATTAGGATCAATTAGATCAATTAGTATTATTCAACATATCTGAATATTTATTATAGAATTTATTATAGAATATTACGTCTTTATTATTTCGATTCTGTTATCACCTATAAATACCCTTTTATATTGTATCATTCTACACAATTTGAATACTTACAAACTTTTTTCCTATTGCTCCATCTCCCCTTTCTAACATGGTATCAGAGCCATGGTATATATCTTCTTTGAGGAGGATAAGTTGATTTTCTTCTGGTAAAATCACTGTACTTTTTATACTTTTCTTTTGTGCTATTTTTTTCCTTCTCTTTTATCAATGCTTTGATGTTTTTCTGACCTCACCGATTAGCTCATCCACTACTTACTTATTCTCACGGAGAAACCATATGTTTAGCGTCACCTTCTGATAGTTTGTCATCTCTTTACACTTTGTCACTTTTCAGCAGTTTTTCGGTAGTTGGTAATCTTTTTAACAGTTTTTTGACAGTTGACCACTCTTGCGGTAGTTTTGTCTACGTTCTCTCTTGGCAGTTCCGTCTGTATTTTCTTCCGGCAGTTCCGTCTGCGTTCCCTTCTAGCAGCTTCGTCTGTGCTCCCTTCCAGCAGTTTTGTCTGCGCTTCCTTCCAACAGTTCCGCCTGCGCTTCCTTCTGGCAGTTCCGTCTGCGCTACCTTGTGGTAGTTCCATCTGCGCTTCCTTGTGGCAGTTCCGTCTACGCTTCCTTCCGGCAGTTTCGTCTGCGCTTTTTTCTGGCAGTTCTGTCTGTGCTTTCTTCAGGCAATTCTGTTTGTACCCGTTCTATCAGTTTATGTATTTTTTATTTAGTTGTTTCAAATAAGTTTCAAACTCAAGTTGTCACTTGAGTTTGATGGGGGATGTTAGAGTATAATTAGGATCAATTAGGTTGATTAACATTATATTTAACATATCTAAATATTTATTATAGGATATTACGTCTTTATTATTTCGATTCTCTTAGCACCTATAAATACCCTTCTGTATTGTATCATGATAAACCACTATTTTACGGTTTATCTTGTGCTCAATTGAGTAGATTTTATCAATCTTTCATATACTTGTTTATACAAAATGCATGGCTTTACATTCTCGTTCCTCATTTTGTGCTATGATTGAAAATATGCTTCTTTGGCCTTATATTTGCTAATATTAATCCTCTCTTATTATCATTAGATGCCGTGATATGTGCGTTAAGTGATTACAGGGATTAAAGGGCAGGAATGGCTTAGAGGATGGAAAGGAAGCATGCAAAAGTGGAAGGAATACAAGAAATTGAAGGAATTGCTGAGCTGTCCAGCCTGACCCTCTCGCACTAAATCGATCATAACTTGAGCTACAGAGGTCCAAATGAGACAGGTTTAGTTGCGTTGGAAAGCTAACATTTGGGGCTTCAAAATGATATAAAATTTGCCATAGTGACCGTACAGCTAGGCGATGCGCACGCGTCGCAGTGACGAAAAACCAGCGTGGCAGATTTCACCCCCAGCGATTTCTGGGCTGTTTTTGACCCAGTTTTCGGCCCAGAAAACACAGATTAGAGGCTATAAAGTGGGGGAATCCATCCATTCATCATACAACTTTCATATTCACAATTTTTAGGTTTTAGATGTAGTTTCTAGAGAGAGAGGCTCTCTCCTCTCTCTTAGGATCTAGGATTAAGATTCCTCTTAAAGGTTAGGTTTACTTCTTCTTCATTCCAGGTTCAATGTTCCTTTACTTTAATTTCTCTTCTACTATTTTTGTTTATTTTATTATTTTAGTTTGTTAATATTGGTTTATGAACTCCATGTTAGGATTGATTTTCTTATTTAATACACATTGAGGTATTTCAGATTTAAGATTGCTTTCTTCAAATTCATGTTATTGATGCTTCCAATTTAATTTAGATTTCCCCCCTTTGCTTTGGTTGAGTAATTGGTGACACTTGAGTTATCAAACTCAACTGTTGATTGAAAATTGGAATTTGCTGATTGATTTGGATCCCTCTAAAGCTAGTATTTCCATAGGAGTTGACTAGGACTTGAGGAATCAAATTGATTAGTCCACTTGACTTTCCTTTATTTAGTAAGGGTTAACTAAGTGGGAGCAATAAATAATTCTCATCACACCTGATAAGGATAACTAGGATGAGATTTCCAGTTCTTATACCTTGCAAGGGTGTTCATGATAATTAATTTACTTTATTGTTAATTTATTTCCTTGTTCCCTATTTCAAAAATCCAAAAATATACCTTTTTTTCCATAACCAATAATAAATCATACTTTCCTGCAATTCCTTGAGAGACGACCCGAGGTTTCAATACTTCGGTTATAAATTTTATTGGGTTTGCTTTAGTGACAAACAAGTTTTTTGTACGAAAGAATTTTTGTTGGTTTAGAAGCTATACTTTCACCGAGAGATTTTTTGTAAAATTCTAGACCATGCAAGAATCCGTTCGTCAAAATGGCGCCGTTGCCGAGGAATTGCAAACGTGTGCCTTATTATTGGTTATTGTAAATATTTGTTTTTTATTAATTTTTGTTTTTATTTTCTCTCACTACTATGAACTCTCACAACTTTGGCTATGAGTCTGGTTACAATTATGTTGCAAGGAGAGGAGATTACAATGAGAATATGCATCAAGGATGGGACAACCAAAGATGGGAGGAGCCACAAGGATTTGATCAACCCTCTTGGCAATAACTCCCTCCAATGCGCTATAGCCAACAACCACTCTATGATGCATACCAAGACAATAGTTATGATGGACCTCTTCGTGACAACCAACCTCCACCAAATTACTATTGTCAAGAGCCATTCCGAGGTGCATACTAAGATGATAGATATGGTGGACCCCCTTGTAGTTACCAACAAGCCCTACCATATGCTTATGAACCACCCCATCAACATAACTTTGAACCACCTTACTCACAAGTCCCTTACCACCAAACACTCCTATATGACCCTAATCCTTATCCACCATACCAACCACCATATACAAGCCCTCATCTTCTAGATTGGATCATCGAATACCTCCAACAATCAACCCTCAAGCTCTAGTACACTTTCATTTCAACCACATAATGATCCACCCATCCCATCACCACCCTCCATAGAAGAGCACCCACATCCATCAATCCAAGAGCAACATGATCCCAATGATGCTATTGACATAGAACAAGAGAAAAGGGATCATCTTTGCGAATCCACACTTTATAAGAAGCTTGAGGAGGCCCTAAAGGTGAAGGTAGGAGAGACCTTTGCGATGAAGGAGTAGTTGAAGGGATTTGTCATAGAAAGTAAATCATCAAGGAAGAGTACGATTTTATGCTAAAACAACTGGACGAAGCCGCAATAGTTAAAGAGGAAGTGGTTGAGAACTTCAGAGATGCGGAACCTCCATGGAAAGGTCAAGTCATGGAGCCTCCCTCTAAGACGGTTGCATTTGATGTTGAGGAGGGTGTACAACCTCCAAGACATGTCATGGTTGAAGACTTTGAAGAGGTTAATCAAGAGATGGAGATTAAAGAAGAAGAAGCACAACCTCCCATGCCCTTGGTGAGCAATGAAGAAGAAATTGAAGTGGAAAAAATCTCCCAAGAGGAAGAGGTTGATATTGAAGAAGCTTGCAAAGAGGTGGAAGTTGTCAAGGAAGAGCACAAGGGAGTGGAGCTTGCAAGATTATCAGAAGCACCTCCCCCAAAGCCATTACCATCCAATACAATATTCAAGTGGGTAAAATTCCTATCCTTAACCTTTACTTTCCCACTTGAATATGGGCTACTAGAGACGGATGGTCAACTTAGAGCTCTTTGTGGCTTCAAGAGTAAAAGGAAAATGGTTAGTGGCAGGAGTTGTCATGCAAGGTTCAATATGGTTGTATGCTCCAAGTTGAGATGCAAAGGTTGGTGTAGAGCACGATTGAATGGGTCTAGGATGTTATTTGGCCGCTTCAGTGAGAATTCAGAATGCTTGCCACCCGGATGGAACACTGATGATCAACATGAAGATTGGTGTAGAATCAAGATTTGGAATCCAGGAATATATGATGATCAGTTTTGGGAGCTCAAAGCTTGTGAAGAACTCCATCAAAGCATGAAGAATTTACTTGGAATAGATAGAGCTTCATGGAAGTCCAAGCATTGGTGAAAATTTCAAGATGAGTTCAAGCACAAGCCACCATGACAAGGAGCTCACCAAATGTCCAACTTAAGGACTTTAACTAAAAGTGCTAGGTGGGAGACAACCCACCATGGTATAATCGTTCCTTTTATTCCTAGTTTATTTTATTTTAATTTTATTAGTATCATTCATAATGTTTGCATTAGCATCTGCATACTGCATTCTACATTTTGCATAATAAAAAAAAGGGGCAAACCACGCGTGCACACAGGCCACGCGTGGGCGTCGATTGCAGTTTCGCTCCTCCATCCAACGAATAGAAAGTTGTGATGGAATTATGCAGTTGGTGTGCTCTGTTCACAATTCGACCCACGCAAACACGTCTATGACGCGAGCGCATCAATTTGCCACAAGGGAAAGCCATGCGTACGCGTCAAGCACGCGCACGCGTGGATAGGGAAATCGGCGTAAATTGCGTGTTGGACAGAAAGTTGTGTTGCCCCCATGCTGGAACTGTGCTAGATGCACAAGGTCATCCACGCGTACGCGTCCCTGACGTGCGCGCGTCCTTTTGCCTCCAAGACCACCCACGCATATGCGTCGCATGGCGAATACAATTCTCACGCGCATGCATGCCTTGCGCGCGCGTGTCACGTCCCGTTTTTCATTCCCTCCCTTTTTTCTTCTCTCCTTTCTCCTTCTTCCCTCATCTTTTCTTACCTTCTTCTTCTTCATTTATTCCCTTTCTCATCCCTGTTCTTTTCCATTTCTATTTTACTTAATTGCATACTTTCATTCATTGCATTTCAATTGTGTGCATGTTTTTATTTTTTCATTGGTGTTACATTTTCTTATTCAACTGTTGCATCTTTTCTTGCATTATTCCGGTGCTTCATGACTTATTTTATTCTGATTGGGTATTATTATTCATAAGTCAATACTAATTTTTATAATACTGGTATTCCTTTTGCATTGATATGCACTTATACTATCTTGCATTACCTACACTCTCTCCCCTAGTTGCAATTTTACACTGGTATGCCATGTGCTTCTATTATTTTCTCACTTGCATGTTGTAGCTACCATGTAATTGAGACCCCCATTATTTGGCATTAACCCACCCATATTTTATTTATTTTCTTCTCTTTATTTCTGGGTTACTTTTCTTCTTTTTTTCTCTTATTTCAGGATGGCCACCGAGGAAGGGAAATAGAAAACCTTTACATTGGCATCAAACAAGTTCCATCTGCACAATCTTTGGAGAAAAGCATCAGTATAGTAACCCGTCCACTTGCACATCCCAGCATGCACCGAGAATGGTACAATCTTTAAGTGTGGGGAGGTCGATACCGATCTCCATGGGTTAGTTATTTTCTTCCCAACACCAATGTCTTATTTTCCTTATTAGTTCATTATTGTATTTACATGTTTGATTGCATATTTTCTTATTTTGTGCATATTTTACCACTGCTTGGTCAAAGTAATGAGTTTCTTTTCAAGACTTTATAGTATTTCACTAATTTAAATTAAAATTTTTGTGTTACTTGTTTGAAGAAATTTTAATTTAGAACATGGTTTTAGAGCTCGAACACACAAAACCAGTGAGATTTTGAGCCTACTTGATTGGTTGCATCTTATCAACCAATATTTTATTTTTTTTGGTGTGTGTTTTTCTCTCTAAATTTGTGATCTTTTTCTTGCTTGATTCTATATTTCCATTGTTTAATGTATGCATATACTTATTGGTGCACGAAATTGTGATCTCAATGGCGCCAACAACTTGGTACGCACAATTGTAATCTCAACTCTTTTTCACAACTTCGCACAACTAACCAGCAAGTGCACTGGGTCGTCCAAGTAATAAACCTTACGTGAGTAAGGGTCGATCCCACGGAGATTGTCGGCTTGAAGCAAGCTATGGTCATCTTGTAAATCTCAGTCAGGCGGATTCAAATGGTTATGGAGTTTTAATAATTTAAAAGATAAATAAGCATAAAATAAAGATAGAGATACTTATGTAATTCATTGGTGAAAATTTCAGATAAGTGTATGGAGATGCGTTGTTCCTTCTGAATCTCTGCTTTCCTACTGCCTTCATCCAATCCTTCATACTCCTTTCTATGGCAAGCTGTATGTTGGGCGTCACCGTTGTCAATGGCTACTTCCCGTCCTCTCAGTGAAAATGGTCCTCTACGGTTTTCTGCATGGCTAATCAGCTGTTGGTTCTCGATCGTGTAGGAATAGGATTTACAATCCTTGTGCGTCTGTCACTACGCCCTACAGTCACGAGTTTGAAGCTCGTCACTGTTATCCCATCCCAGATCTTACTCGGAATACCACAGACAAGGTTTAGACTTTCCGAATCTCATGAATGCTGCCAATTGATTCTAGCTTATACCACGAAGACTCTGATCTCACGGAATGGAAGGCTCTGTTGTCAGGAGAGGCAACCATCCGTCGTGGGCCAGGAATCCAAGAGATATACACTCTAGCTTTCGCAGGTAGAACAGAAGTGTTTGTCAGGCACGCGTTCATAAGTGAGAATGGTGATGAGTGTCACGAATCATCACATTCATCAGGTTGAAGTGCGAATGAATATCTTAGAATAAGAATAAGCACGAATTGAATAGAAGAACAATAGTACTTTGCATTAATACTCGAGGAACAGCAGAACTCCACACCTTAATCTATGGTGTGTAGAAACTCCACCGTTGAAAATACATAAGTGAAAATAAGGTAGGCATGGCCGAATGGCCAGCCCCCAATGTCTAAGGACTAACAATGATCAAAGATGTTCCAAAGGCTCGTCCAAAGATGTCTAATACAATAGTAAAAAGTTCTATTTACACTAAACTAGTTATTAGGGTTACAGAAATAAGTAAATGATGCAGAAATTCACTTCTGGGCCCACTTGGTGTGTGCTTGGGCTGAGCATTGAAGCTTTCACGTGTAGAGGTCTTCCTTGGAGTTAAACACTAGTTTGTAACTTGTTTTTGGCGTTTGACTCTAGCTTGCAACTTGTTTCTGGCGTTTAACGCCAGAATAGGGCAGAAAGCTGGCGTTAAATGCCAGTTTGCATCGTCTAAACTCATGCAAAGTAAGAACTATTATATATTGCTGGAAATCCTTGGATGTCTACTTTCCAACGCAATTCATAGGACGCCATTTGGACTTCCATAGCTCCAAAAAATCCATTCCGAGTGCAGGGAGGTCAGAATCCAACAGCATCAGCAGTCCTTTGTCAGCCTCTGAATCAGATTTTTGCTCAGGTCCCTCAATTTCAGCCAGAAAATACCTGAAATCACAGAAAAACACACAAACTCTTAGTAAGGTCCAGAAATGTGACTTTTGCTTAAAAACTAATAAAAATATACTAAAAAGTAGTTAGATCCTACTAAAAACTACCTAAAAACAATGCCAAAAAGCATATAAATTATCTGCTAATTAAAACACCAAACTTAAATTGTTGCTTGTCCCCAAGCAACTGAATATCAAATAGGATAAAAAGAAGAGAACATACAATGAATCTCACAATATCAATGAGACTTAGTCCCAATTAGATGAGCGGGGCTAGTAGCTTTTTGCTTCTGAACACTTTTGACATCTCACTTTATCCTTTGAAATTCAGAATGATTGCCATCTATAGGAACTCAGAATTTTAGATAGTGTTATTGATTCTCCTAGTTCAGTATGTTGATTCTTGAACACAGCTACTTTATGAGTCTTGGCCGTGGCCCTAAGCACTTTGTTTTCCAATATTACCACCGGATACATAAATGCCACAGACACATGACTGAGTGAACCTTTTCAGATTGTTACTCAGCTTTGCTAAAGTCCCCAATTAGAGGTGTCCAGAGCTCTTAAGCATACTCTTTTTTCTTTGGATCACGACTTTAACCACTCAGTCTCAAGCTTTTCACTTTGACCTTCATGACACAAGCACATGGTTAGGGACAGCTTGATTTAGCCGCTTAGGCCTGGATTTTATTTCCTTGGGCCCTCCTATCCATTAATACTCAAAGCCTTGGATCCTTTTTACCCTTACCTTTTGGTTTAAAGGGCTATTGGCTTTTTCTGCTTGCTTTTTCTTTTTCTTTCTTTTTTTTTGCCACCTTTTTTTTTGCTATTTTTTTTCTTTTTCACTGCTTTTTCTTGCTTCAAGAATCAATTTCATGATTTTTCAGATTATCAATAACATTTTTCTTTGTTCATCATTCTTTCAAGAGCCAACAATTTTAACATTCATAAACTTCACTATAAAAAATATGCACTGTTCAAGCATTCATTCAGAAAACAAAAGGTATTGCCACCACATCAAAATAATTAAACTAATTTCAAGATAAAATTTGAAATCCAAGTACTTCTTGTTCTTTTGTAATTAAGTACATTTTTCATTTAAGAGAGGTGAATGATTCATGGAATTATTCATAGCTTTAAGACATAGACACTAGACACTAATGATCATGTAATGAAGACATAAACATAGACAATATATACAGCTCCAAACCGAAAACAGAAAAATAAATAGACAAGGAGATTAAGGAATGAGTCCACCTTAGTGAGGGTGGCGTCTTCCCCTTGAAGAACCAATGGTGCTCTTGAGCTCCTCTATGTCTCTTCCTTGCCTTTGTTGCTCCTCCCTCATAACTCTTTGATCTTCTATAATCTCATGGAGAATGATGGAGTGCTCTTGGTGCTCCACCCTTAGTTGGTCCATGTTGTAACTCAAGCCTTCTAAGGAGGTGTTGAGTTGTTCCTAATAGTTGTGTGGAGAAAATTGCATCACTTGAGGCATCTCAGGGATTTCTTGATGAGGATCTTCCTCATACTCTTGTTGAGGTCCATGAATGAGCTCTCTTGTTTGCTCCATCCTTATCTTAGTGATGGGCTTGTCCTCTTCAACGAGGTTGTCTCCTTCTATGTCAATCCCAGTAAATTGCATAGATGACAAATGAGATGAGGAAAGGCTAACCTTGCCAAGGTGGATGACTTGTCAGCTACCTTGTAGAGTTCTAGAGGTATGATCTCATGAACTTCTACTTCCTCCCCAATCATGATACTTTGGATCATGATAGCCCGATCCACAATCACTTCAGATCGATTGCTAGTAGGAATGATAGAGCATTGGATGAACTCCAACCATCCTCTAGCCACAGGCTTAAGGTCCGGTCTTCTCAATTGAACCGGATTGCCTCTTGAGTCTTTTTTCCATTGAGCTCCTTCCATACATATGTCCATGAGGACTTGGTCCAACCTTTGATCAAAGTTAACCCTTCTAGTGTAGGAGCGTGCATTTTCTTGCATCATTGGCAAGTGGAACGCCAACCTTACATTTTTCGGACTGAAATCTAAGTATTTTCCCCGAACCATTGTAAGCCAATTCTTTGGATTCAGGTTCATACTTTGATCATGGTTCCTATTGATCCATGCATTAGCATAGAACACTTGAACCATTAAGATTCTGACTTGTTGAATGGGGTTGATGAGAACTTTCCAACCTCTTCTTCGGATCTCATGTCAGATCTCCGGATACTCATTTTTCTTGAGCATGAAAGGGACCTCAGGGATCACCTTCATCTTGGCCACAACTTCATAGAAGCGGTCTTGATGGACCTTTGAGATAAATCTCTCCATCTCCCATGACTCGAGGGTGGAAGCTTTTGCCTTCCCTTTCCCCTTTCTAGAGGTTTCTCTGGCCTTAGGTGCCCTAAATGGTTATAGAAAAATAAAAAATAATGTTTTTACCACACCAAACTTAAAAGGTTTGCTCGTCCTCGAGCAAAAGAAGAAAGAAAGAAGGGGAAAAAGAAGAAAATGGAGGAGATGGAGGGTTATAGGAGGTTCGGCCAAGAGGGGAGAAAGGTGTTTGTGTTGTGTGAATATGAAGGAGTAGTGAGGGGTTTATATAGGGGTGAGGGGAGGGTTGAATTTCGGTCATTAAGGTTGGGTTTGGGAGGGAAAAGTGTTTGAATTTTTAAAGTGAGGTGGGTGGGGTTTTTAGGGAAGAGGTATGGAGGTGATTGGTGAAAAGAATATAGGGAAGAAGATATGATTTGATTGGTGAGTGAGAGAGAAAGAGAGGTAGGGTAAGTGGGGATCCTGTGGGGTCCACAGATCCTGAGGGGTCAAGGATTTCATCCATGCTACTTTTAGGCGAGCAAAACGCCCTTATTGTGCAATCCTGGCGTTTAACGCCAGACTGCTGCTTGTTTCTGGCGTTAAACGCTAGCTTTTATTCCTTTCCTGGCATTAAACGCCAGGCTGTAACTTGTTTCTGGCGTTTAACGCCAGATTGTAGCCTGTTTCTGGCGTTTAACGCCAGTCTGGTGGTTCTTTCTGGCGTTTAACGCTCAGAATGGTGCCAGACTGGGTGTTAAACGCCCATTTTGCTACACTTACTGGCGTTTAAACGCCAGTAAGTTTCTCCTCCAGGGTGTTCTATTTTTTATTTTTCTTTAATTTTTGCAGTTATTTTTGTGACTCTACATGATCATCAACCTAAGAAAAAGAAAATAACATAGATAAATAAAATTGGGTTGCCTCCCAATAAGCACTTCTTTAATGTCAATAGCTTGACAGTGAGCTCTCATGGAGCTTCACAGATGTTCAGAGCATTGTTGGGACCTCCCAACACCAAACTTAGAGTTTGAATATGGGGGTTCAACACCAAACTTATAGTTTGATTGTGGCCTCCCAACACCAAACTTAGAGTTTGACTGTCGAGGCTTTGTTTGACTCTGTATTGAGAGAAGCTTTTCTTGCTTCCTCTTCATGGTTACAGAGGGAGATCCTTGAGTTTTAAACACAAGGTAGTCCTCATTCAATTGAATGATCAACTCTCCACTGTCCATATCAATCATAGCTTTTGCTGTAGCTAGGAAGGGTCTTCCAAGGATGATGGATTCATCCTCATCCTTCCCAGTGTCTAGGATTATGAAATCAGCAGGGATGTAAAGGCCTTTGACCTTTACTAGCACGTCCTCTACCTGTCCATAAGCCTTTTTCATGGATTTGTCTACCATCTCTAATGAGAATGTGGTAGCCTGTACCTCAAAGATTTCCAGTTTCTCCATTACAAAGACTGGCATGAGGTTTATGCCTGACCCCAGGTCACACAGAGCCTTCTCAAAGGTTATGGTGCCTATGGTACAAGGTATTAAAAATCTTCTGGGATCCTCTTTCTTTTGAGGTAATGTCTGCCTAATCAAGTTATTCAGTTCATTGGTGAGCAAGGGGGTTCATCCACCCAAGTCTCATTACCAAATAACTTAGCATTCAACATCATGATTGCTCCAAGGTACTTAGCAACTTGGTCTTCAGTAATCTCTTCATCCTCTTCAGATGAGGAATACTCATCCGAGCTCATGAATGGTAGAAGTAGGTTCAATGGAATCTTTATGGTCTCTAGATGAGCCTCAGATTCCTTAGGTTCCTCAAATGGGAACTCCTTTTTGTCCAGAGGACGTCCTATGAGGTCTTCCTCACTAGGATTCACGTCCTCCTCCTCCTCTCTAGGTTCGGCCACACCAAGTAAGGTTATGGCCTTGCACTCTCTTTTTGAATTCTCTTCTGTATTGCTTGGGAGAGTACTATGAGGAGTTTCAGTGACTCTTTTACTCAGATGGCCCACTTGTGCCTCCAAATTTCTAATGGAGGACCTTGTTTCATTCATGAAACTTAGAGTGGCCTTAGATAGATCAGAGACTATATTTGTTAAGCTAGAGGGGCTCTACTCAGAATTCTCTATCTGTTGTTGAGAGGATGATGGAAAAGGCTTGCTATTGCTAAACATGTTTCTTCCACCATTATTAAAGCCTTGTTGAGGCTTTTGTTGATCCTTCTATGAGAAATTTGAATGATTTGTCCATGAGAGATTATAGGTGTTTCCATAGGCTTCACCCATGTAATTCACCTCTACCATTGCAGGGTTCTTAGGATCATAAGCTTCTTCTTCAGAAGATGCTTCTTTAGTACTGTTGGATGCATTTTGCAATCCATTCAGACTCTTAGAAATTATATTGACTTGCTGAGTCAACATTTTGTTCTGAGCCAATATGGCATTCAGAGCATCAATTTTAAGAACTCCCTTCCTCTGAGGCGTCCCATTACTCACAGGATTCCTTTCAGAAGTGTACATGAACTGGTTATTTGCAACCATGTCAATGAGTTCCTGAGCTTCTGCAGGTGTTTTCTTCAGGTAAATAGATCCACCTGCAGAATGGTCCAATGATATCTTAGACAATTTAGATAGACCATCATAGAATATATCTAGGATGGTCCATTCTGAAAGCATGTCAGAAGGACACTTTTTGGTTAGTTGCTTGTATCTTTCCTAAGCTTCATAGAGGGATTCACTTTCTTTCTACCTGAAGGTTT
Organism: Arachis stenosperma; assembly: GCF_014773155.1. Lineage (NCBI taxonomy): Eukaryota > Viridiplantae > Streptophyta > Magnoliopsida > Fabales > Fabaceae > Arachis > Arachis stenosperma. Next base: position 43,892,987 of record NC_080379.1, read on the forward strand.
GAACATCCACTCTAAGCTTGCTTAGCTTTTGAGGAGGAAAGAACTTGGCTAAGAAAGTCATGACCAGCTTATCCCAAGAGTTCAGCCTATCTCTAAGTTGAGAGCCCAACCATGTTCTAGCTCTGTCTCTTACATCAAAAGGGAAAAGCATAAGCTTATAGACCTCAGGATCAACTCCATTGGTCTTAACAGTATCATATATCTGCAAGAATTCAGTTAAGAACTGAAAAGGATCTTCTGATGGAAGTCCATGAAACTTACAATTCTGTTGTATTAGAGAAACTAATTGAGACTTTAGCTCAAAATTGTTTGCTCCAATGGCAGGGATTGAGATGCTTCTTCCATGGAAGTTAGAATTTGGTGCAGTGAAGTCACCAAGCATCTTCCTTGCATTGTTGTTGGGTTCGGCCATTACTTCTTTTTCGAGATTCTCTGTAAGGTTTTCTCTGGATTGTTGTGCTTTAGCTTCTCTTAGCTTCTTCTTCAGAGTCCTTTCAGGTTCAGGATATGCTTCAACAAGAATGTCCTTGGCCTTGCTCCTGCTCATGTGAAAAAGAAGAGAACATAAAAGAAGAGGAATCCTCTATGTCACAGTATAGGGATTCCTTTATGTGAGTAGAAGAGAAGAAGAATAAGAATGAAGAAGGAAGAAGAAGAATTTGAACACAGAAAGGGAAAAGAGGGTTCGAATTATGAGTAGAAGAGAAGTGTTAGTAGATAAATAAAATAAATAGAAAGAGATGAGAGAGAGAGTTTTCGAAAATAATTAAAAGGAAAAGGAAAATATTTTTGTTTTTATTTTAAAATTTTGTTTAGAATTCGAAAATTAAGAGAAGAAATAAAATTAAAATTAAAATTTGAAACAATTAGTTAATTAAAAGAATTTTGAAAAAGGATGAAGAATTTTCGAAAATTAAGAGAGAAAAGTAGTTAGGAGGTTTTGAAAAAGATAAGAAATAGTAAAACAAACAAAAAGTCAATTAGTTAATTGAAAAAGATTTGAAAATCAATTTTGAAAAGATAAGAAGTTAGAAAGATTTTTGAAATTAATGTTTGAAAAAAATATGATTTGAAAAAGATTTAATTTTTAAAATCAGAATTAATGACTTGACTCACAAGAAATCAAAAGATATGATTCTAAAATTTAAAGTTTGAATCTTTCTTAACAAGAAAGTAACAAACTTGAAATTTTTGAATCAAAACATTAATTGTTAGTATTAATTTTGAAAATAAAAGATAAAATTAAGAAAAAGATTTTTGAAAATTAATTTTAAAGAATTTTCGAAAATAATAAAAGGAAAAAGAAAAGATTTGATTTTGAAAAGATATGATTTTTAAAATTGAAATCTTGACTTGACTAACAAGAAACAACTTATTTTAAAATTTTTTGACTAATTCAACCCAAAGATTCGAAAATTATGAGAGAAATAAGGAAAAGATGTTATTATTATTTTTTTATTTTTAAATTTTAATGAGAAGAGAGAAAAACACAAAGATGAAGCAAAACACAAAAATCATGAATCAAAACAACTAATGCATGCAAGAACACTATGAATGTTAAGATGAACAACAAGAACACTTTGAAGATCATGATGAACATCAAGAACTTATTTTTGAAAATTTTTCAAGAAAAGAAAACATGCAATACACCAAACTTAGAAAATTTTAATATTTAGACTCTAAGAATTCAAGAATGCATATGAAAAACAAGAAAAGACACAAAACAAGAAATATGAAGATCAAACAAGAAGACTTGTCAAGAACAACTTGAAGATCATGAAGAATGCAATGCATGAATTTTTTTCGAAAAATGCACAAATTTTAAAAACATGCAATTGACACCAAACTTAAAAATTGACACTAGACTCAAACAAGAAACACAAAATATTTTTTTTGGTTTTTATGATTTTATTAAATCTTTTGGATTTTTTCGAAAATTTCTTTTTGGAAAAAACAAAAAGAAAGAAAAAATTTTTGAAAGATTTTTGAAAACTTTTTGAAAAGAAAATAAAACAAGAAGAAAATTACCTAATCTGAGCAACAAGATGAACCGTCAGTTGTCCAAACTTGAACAATCCCCGGCAACGGCGCCAAAAACTTGGTGCACGAAATTGTGATCTCAATGGTGCCAACAACTTGGTACGCACAATTGTAATCTCAACTCTTTTTCACAACTTCGCACAACTAACCAGCAAGTGCACTGGGTCGTCCAAGTAATAAACCTTACGTGAGTAAGGGTCGATCCCACGGAGATTGTCGGCTTGAAGCAAGCTATGGTCATCTTATAAATCTCATTCAGGTGGATTCAAATGGTTATAGAGTTTTAATAATTTAAAAGATAAATAAGCATAAAATAAAGATAGAGATACTTATGTAATTCATTGGTGGGAATTTCAGATAAGCGTATGGAGATGCGTTGTTCCTTCTGAATCTCTGCTTTCCTACTGCCTTCATCCAATCTTTCATACTCCTTTCTATGGCAAGCTGTATGTTGGGCGTCACCGTTGTCAATGGCTACTTCCCATCCTCTCAGTGAAAATGGTCCTCTACGGTTTTCCGCATGGCTAATCAGCTATTGGTTCTCGATCGTGTAGGAATAGGATTTACTATCCTTTTGCGTCTGTCATTACGCCATACAGTCGTGAGTTTGAAACTCGTCACAGTCATCCCATCCCAAATCTTACTCGAAATACCACAGACAAGTTTAGACTTTCCGAATCTCAAGAATGCTGCCAATTGATTCTAGCTTATACCACGAAGACTCTGATCTCACGGAATGGAAGGCTCTGTTGTCAGGAGAGGCAACCATGCGTCGTGGGCCAGGAATCCAAGAGATACACACTCTATCTTTCGCAGGTTGAACGGAAGTGTTTGTCAAGCACGCGTTCATAAATGAGAATGGTGATGAGTGTCATGGATCATCACATTCATCAGGTTGAAGTGCGAATGAATATCTTAGAATAAGAATAAGCACGAATTGAATAGAAGAACAATATTACTTTGCATTAATACTCGATGAACAGCAGAGCTCCACACCTTAATCTATGGTGTGTAGAAACTCCACCGTTGAAAATACATAAGTGAAAATAAGGTAGGCATGGCCGAATGGCCAGCCCCCAATGTCTAAGGACTATCCATGATCAAAGATGTTCCAAAGGCTCGTCCAAAGATGTCTAATACAATAGTAAAAAGTTCTATTTATACTAAACTAGTTACTAGGGTTACAGAAATAAGTAAATGATGTAGAAATCTACTTCCGGGCCCACTTGGTGTGTGCTTGGGCTGAGCATCGAAGCTTTCACATGTAGAGGTCTTCCTTGGAGTTAAACGCCAGTTTGTAACTTGTTTTTGGCGTTTGACTCTAGCTTGCAACTTGTTTCTAGCGTTTAACGCCAGAATATGGCAGAAAGCTGGCGTTAAATGCCAATTTGCGTCGTCTAAACTCAGGCAAAGTATGGACTATTATATATTGCTGGAAAGTCCTAGATGTCTACTTTCTAATGCAATTGAGAGCGCGCCATTTGGACTTCTGTAGCCCTAAAAAATCCATTCCGAGTGCAGGGAGTTCAGAATCCAACATCATCAGCAGTCCTTTGTCAGCCTCTGAATCAGATTTTTGCTCAGGTCCCTCAATTTCAACCAGAAAATACCTGAAATCATAGAAAAATACACAAACTCATAGTAAAGTCTAGAAATGTGAATTTTGCTTAAAAACTAATAAAAATATACTAAAAAGTAGTTAGATCCTACTAAAAACTATCTAAAAACAATGCCAAAAACTTTTCCGCTCATCACTTATATGATTGAGGCCTTGTTTCACTCAGCTTACATACCTATATGACCTTACCCTTTCATTACCCTTTGCAAACCAATTTGAGCCTATTTTATCCCATTTGTTCCTTATTTTACCACATCACTAACTCTAAGCAGAAAATAATAATGTTCCTAATTTGAATCCTTGGTTAGCTTAGACTAGTGAGAGTACTCATGAATTAAGTGTAGGGAAAGTGGGTTTGGAAATATTTGGTTTGGGAATTGAGTATGTTAGACTTTCTGTAAAAATGTGAAAAGTGTTGAGAACATGTTTATGCATTCAATACCTTAATCATATGCATTGGGAAAAACAAAAGAAAAAAATAATACAAGAAAATAAAAAAAAAAGAAAAATAAAATAATAATACAAGAAGATAAAGGAAAAAGAAAAGAAAAAGAGCAAATAAATAAAAAGGGGACAAAATGCCTCAAATTAAAGTAATAATATCAATGCATATGAGTTGTACTTAAATTTGGGATGCATGAATATGTGGTAAACATAGTTAATGGGCAGTTAGATCTTGCATTGTAATTACATGGATCGTCTTAAGTTAGGTGGGAAGTTTAGGTTAATTAAGGATTCAGATTTTAGTCCACTTGACCAAATATAATCCTACATTGACCCTAAACCCCATTACAACCCTTAAAAGACCTCATGATATGTGTATATGTGCATTAATTTTTTGTTGATTGTTAGATGAAGAGCAAGTCTTAGAAAGCAAGGTTAGTAGAGAATTGAGAGAATCGAACCTTAAACACTTGAGCGATTAGAGTGTATACACTTCCAGTGAGGGGTTCGATGCTTGATTCTTTGTTCCCGGCTTTCATGAGCTACTTTCTTCTTGCAAGTTATTTGTACTTCATTTTATGATTTGAATTAGTGAAATCCAGTTCATGTCTGTTCTTGGAAGATTTATTTACCTTAACCAAGTAGGTAAAAGCATTTTTGCGTCTAGTTGCATTCATATAAATAGGTTACATTTTATACATCCTACCATTCCTCTTAACTCTTATAGTTTCTCTTAAGCTTAGCATGAGGACATGCTAATGTTTAAGTGTGGGGAGATTGATAAACCACTATTTTACGATTTATCTTGTGCTCAATTGAGTGGATTTTATCAATCTTTCATACACTTGTTCATACAAAATGCATGCTTTACATTCTCCTTTCTGATTTTGTGCTATGATTGAAAACATGCTTCTTTGGCCTTATATTTGCTAATATTAATCCTCTCTTATTACTATTAGATGCCATGATATGTGCGTTAAGTGATTACAGGGATTACAGGGCAGGAATAGCTTAGAGGATGGAAAGGAAGCATGCAAAAGTGGAAGGAATACAAGAAATTGAAGGAATTGCTGAGCTGTCCAACCTGACCCTCTCGCACTAAATCGATCATAACTTGAGCTACAGAGATCCAAATGAGGCGGTTTCAGTTGCGTTGGAAAGCTAACATTCAGGTCTTCGAAATGATATATAATTTGCTATAGTGTCCGTACAGTTAGGCAATGCACACGCGTGATTCACGCGCACACGTCGCAGTAACGAAAAACCAGCGTGGCAGATTTTGCCCCCAGTAATTTCTGGGCTGTTTTTGACCCAGTTTTTGGCCCAAAAAATATAGATTAGAGGCTATAAAGTGGGGGAATACACCCTTTCATCATACAACTTTCATATTCACAATTTTTAGATTTTAGATGTAGTTTCTAGAGAGAGAGACTCTCTCATCTCTCTTAGGATTTAGGATTAGGATTCCTCTTAAAGGTTAGGTTTACTTCTTCTTCATTCCAGGTTCAATGTTCCTTTACGTTAATTTCTCTTCTACTTTTATTTATTCTATTATTTTAGTTTGTTAATATTGGTTTATGAACTCCATGTTAGGATTGATTTTCTTATTTAATACACATTGAGGTATTTCAGATTTAAGATTGCTTTCTTCAAATTCATGTTATTGATGCTTTCAATTTAATTTATATTTTCCCCCTTTTGCTTTGGTTGAGTAATTGGTGACACTTGAGTTATCAAACTCAGCTGTTGATTGAAAATTAGAATTTACTGATTGATTTGGATCCCTCTAAAGCTAGTCTTTTTATAGGAGTTGACTAGGACTTGAGGAATTAAATTGATTAGTCCACTTGACTTTCCTTTATTTAGTAAGGGTTAACTAAGTGGGAGCAATAAACAATTCTCATCACACCTGATAAGGATAACTAGGATGGAATTTCCGTTCTTATACCTTGCACGGGTGTTCATGATAATTAATTTACTTTATTGTTAATTTATTTCCTTGTTCCCTATTTCAAAAACCCAAAAATATACCTTTTTTCCATAACCAATAATAAATCATACTTCCCTGCAATTCCTTGAGAGACGACCCGATGTTTCAATACTTCGGTTATAAATTTTATTGGGTTTGCTTTAGTGACAAACAAATTTTTTATACGAAATGATTTTTGTTGGTTTAGAAGTTATACTTTCAATGAGAGCTTATTTGTAAAATTCTAGACCACGCAAAAATTCGTTCGTCATATCATTCTACACAAATTGAATACACACAAACCTTTTCTCTATTACTCTCTCTTACCTTTTCTAATAATAATAAATACAATTTAATTTAGTTAGAAGTTCATTGTTTTATAGTTTTCTGTAAACATGACAGAATAAAATTGTAAAAATAATCTTTTTATCACTTTGGATATTTTAACTCTTTTTTCTTTTATTTTTTCTCTTTACGTGTAATTTTGTTTTGTGTTAACTTTGTTTATTTAATGATGAAATATACTCATGTTAATTCTATCATATAGTAGTTTGTTTTTCTCCTATATATTTTTATTTGTATAATTACTATTAATCTTACTGTTTTTGTTTTCTTGAATTATTATTCTTTATTTTTTTATGACTAAATAGTTTAAATAAAAAAGCAGCAAAAGAAAAAAACGATGACCAAAGGCAGAGGCTAAAAGGCTAAAGCAACAACATCATTGCTCAACATCATCATCATTATTATTATTATTATTATTATTATTATTATTTTTTTCTAACATTTTATAATATGAGCTTCATTTCTTTTTTATTATTGTTAATACTTTTATTATTTCCTTCTCTAATTACAAATCTCCTGATACTAATTCTTTAATAGAATATTATTTGGTCTAATATATTTTTTTCTTATTTTTTGTCAAAAATAATTTATATTAGGAGAAAAAAAGAAGATACAAATTAAATTTTAAAATTTAAATTTAAATAAGATGTGCAAAGGTAATTATTGAATTCATTTGATAGATTTAAACTCTTTATATTATCGCCATTGAAAATTTTAAATACCATTATAAAATTCTAGATATTTGTTATCTTATTGTTATTAAATTATACATTATACCGTGTATTTGAAAAATTTGATCTTTTTTTAAAATAAGTGTGACATTGTATACTTTTTAGATACAAATTAAAGTTAATAAATTTTCGTTATTTTAATTCTTGCAACTTTTTATTCTAATAATGTATTTCAATTAATGCATTAATATAATTTTAATATTTATATGTCATTAATAATAAAATAATAATAATAATCTCATTTTAAAGTAAGATTTTATCTCCAGTAAATATATATATATATATATATATATATATATATATATAATTATAGAAAATCTACTATTTCTTTATAAAATTAGATTAGACATATTTATATTCAATTTATTTGATTACTTAATTAGAATTAATTATATTAAAAGATTAGATTAAGATTATGGTAGACTAATTATATTGTTATTAATTAATTATATTAAAAGATTAAAATTATGATGGATTATCATTATTTTGTTACTTTTTATTTTTGATAGTAATTCAGATATTTAGTTTTTTTTATTATTTTTTATTCTCTTATTTTATGTGTTTATTCTCATAAATCTTGCTAAATTAAATAAGGTACTGTATATTTTCTTTTTATTCCTCTTTTATATACACATAAAATTTATTAAATTATTTTTTCTGTCTAATAATTTTGTTTCTCTTCTATTTATATTTTTTTTCTTCAATATTTTATTGGTTGTTATTTTTCTAAATTTTACTTTAATTTATATTTTTATTCTTATTACACCTAACATTTTTTATTAATGTATAATATACATTCTTATATATGTTATAAAAATATGATTTGATTACATTAACTTGTCAATTTTTTTTCGAAATATCTAAAGCTAAAGCAACAAAAATATATTTATAGATATTTTACTTTTTTAACTTAAAATTGTAATTTTTTACCATATTTTTTAAAATTCTAAGTTAAATATATGAATATTGATTTTTGAAATAGAATAAATATATATTAATTTTTTTCATCTAAAAATAATATTCTATCAATGTTAGAATTATTTAGATGGATAAGTAACAGTGAATATAGAATTATTTAGGATGGATACAATTAAGTACATTTTTTTTATTGAAAATATGAATTTAAAAATATTATATTCAATTCTCAATAGTCAACTTCTCATTGAACCATTGTATGTTCAAATGATTTTTGAAGAAATGAAATAATTTTAAGTATATATTTTTTTGTAAAATTTAATCAATTCAAGATATTTATTGTCGTTGATTAAAAAAATAAATTGAAATGACAATTTAATATTTCTATACTCTTAAAATATTATTTATTTATTTATTTTTCTAGCATTTGTTATCATCTAATGATCACATTAATATAATTTAATTCAATAAAATTATTTATCATCATTTGATTGAATAAAAATTATATTTTATTTAAAAATTTTATGATTTCTCAACCTCAAGATCATCCATGTTAAATCATTAAGTAATATAATTGAGAGCACGAAAGCGTCCCTTCATTTGAGAGCATGATTGAGATCAGAGAGCTTGGCTCTTGTGATTCTTTGATCTTCGTCAACCAAAACCTTCTATATCCCTGATAGGCTGAATCACAACTCCACTGTGGAAAAAGAGCTACAAAGGCAAGTTTGATGTGTTGGAGACCAAAATCCTGAAGTTATTATTTATATTTGAGTGTAACAGTCATTAAACCCTAAAACTCAAATAAAATAGTATTTATGGTTTTAATCTCATTTATCCAGATCAAAAGTAATAATGATTTATTTAATTCAATATTTATGACAATAAATGAAATCACCGTTATATAAGTCATTTAATGTGAAATTACTTAATTTGTAATTATAATTACAGTCATGCTACACATTCATGTATCCAAGTTGGCCCAAGTCTAAATTCATTTACGCATATTAATGAAGCGTGATTACACGTGCCCGAAACTCCTCGTTACTCATTCACGCTCATTATGAAAAGATATTACTTCTTCCTCAACACAAAATCACTACACGAAACCGCTCTTTCTCTTCGAATCTCTCTCAAAATTACTCAAACTTCACTCACGTTCTCTGTAGAAACCACTACTGGAGAAGAATCGCGAGAAGATTTCGCAAGGAACAAGCAAAAACGATCAAAAACAGCAACAAAGATTGACAAATGTATGAGAAAAACTACTGTTCATTTGAAATCTTGCAATGTAATGTTTCTCCTAGTTGCATTTTAGGTTTGCTAGATTGATTTTCTTCGTTTAATAGATCGACGTATTCTGTTTTCATTTTTACAGTGTAACTAGGGTTTTGAATAAAATTTGTTCTTATTTTCATTCAGTTCAGTAGATAGTGTAACTAGGGCTTTGAACTTGATTGCTACTCTGTTCAATTTTTCTTTTGCATGCAGAAATACTATTCTTGATGATTGAAAGTTTATAATGATTTATTCACTAGATGAATGGTGTTCCGTTCGTTGGGCTTGGTGATTCTCATTCACTTGATATTTAGTGTGTTCAGGGTTTAGGGTTATTTTGATTGCATTTTTACAATGTAACTAGGACTTTGAATAAAATTTGTTCTTATTTTTATTCAATTTAGTGGATAGTGTATGTGAGTAGATAGTGTATGTTAATTTCAACTTGATTGTTACTCTGTTGAGTTGACTTCTTTTGCATGGAGAAATACTATTCTTGATGATTGAAAGTTTATAACGATTTATTCACCAAACGAATGTTGTTCGGTTCGGTGTCCTTGGTGATTCTCATTCACTTGATATTTACTGTGTTCAGGGATTAGGATTATTCTGGTTGCATTTTTACAGTGTAACTAGGGTTTTGAATTAAATTTGTTCTTATTTTTATTCAGTTCAGTGGATAGTGTATGTGAGTAGATAGTGTATGTTAATTTGAACTTGGTTGTTACTCTGTTGAGTTGACTTCTTTTGTATGGAGAAATACTATTCTTGATGATTGAAAGTATAATGATTTATTCACCACATGAATGTTGTTCGGTTCGGTGAGTTTGGTGATTTTCATTCACTTGATATTTAGTGTGTTCAGGGTTTAGGGTTATTCTGATTGCATGCAGCATAGCTATTTTATTATTTATCATGTTTTATTCAGTGCATCAAGAGGGTTCGGTTCAGTGGGTTGGGACATTTATCATTTCAGTTCTTTCATTTATCATTTCAGTTGGGTTCATTTCTTATGTAACTAATTCCTTTCAATTGAAATGTAGGAAGAGATTGATGGCTTCAGGCACGAATATGGTCCGAATATTCTGTTGCATGAAATAAACCAAATCAGAGACCAAGTGATTCAGAAATCTGAAGCAATAAGACTCCCAAAGCCATCTGCTGTACTCTCCAGCCCTTATTGTAAATTCACATCTGGGGATTTAGATAGTTAATAGGATATACTATGATTGACTGGTTGTAATTAATGTAAAACCCAATCAAACTGTAATTAATTAAATAATAAATTAAATAGAAGTGAATATGGTTAGAAAATTTAGCAATCGGAATTTGATAATTTAAATATGATATTTGGACTCAGTGGATTTTTTTGAGTCGAAAAACATAGTTTTCTGTGTAAAAATGCACACTAGAAATTTGACCGACAATACCGGCTGAGATCTATCCGGTACTGCAGCTGAATAAATTAATTATAAGTGAATAAGGTTAGGAAATTAGAAATTATAATTTAGGAAGCTAGAAATATTTAAAATACGATTTAAAACTCTAATCTTAAAGGTTTTGACCCAAAGTTTGGCCAACAGACTAAAACAAGTGAATCGGGCCCAAGTGGGCCCAAGACCTAATATATATGGCCTAATTAAGACCATTCAGGTGCCACACCCCCTCCCCCCCCCCCCCAATTATTGTGTGAAACACGTTGAAGAGAAGAGAGGGAAGAAGAGAGAAAACTTTAGCCTCCTTGAAACTTCAAACCACCATAACTTTCTCTCCGAAACTCCGATTGACGAGCCGTTTGCGACCACACGTCACTCTTCTCATCCTCTACAATTTTATCTAAGTTTTGTAGTGATTATTAGATGAGCAAATAATTTATATACTTTTTGGCATTGTTTTTAGTATGTTTTAGTTAGTTTTTATTATATTTTTATTAGTTTTTAGTTAAAATTCACTTTTCTGGACTTTACTATGAGTTTGTGTATTTTTCTGTGATTTCAGGTATTTTCTGGCTGAAATTGAGGGACCTGAGCAAAAATCTGATTCAGAGGCTGAAAAGGACTGCAGATGCTGTTGGATTCTGACCTCCCTGCACTCGAAGTGGATTTTCTGGAGCTACAGAAGCCCAATTGGCGAGCTCTCAACGGCGTTGGAAAGTAGACATCCTGGGCTTTCCAGCAATGTATAATAGTCCATACTTTGCCCGAGATTTGATGGCCCAAACTGGCGTTCCAAATCAGCTCAAAACTGCCCGGCGTTAAACGCCGGAACTGGCACAAGAATGGGAGTTAAATGTCCAAACTAGCACAAAAGCTGGCGTTTAACTCCAAGAGAAGTCTCTACATGAAAATGCTTCAATGCTCAGCCCAAGCACACACCAAGTGGGCCCGAAAGTGGATTTTTATGTCATTTACTCATTTCTGTAAACCCTAGGCTACTAGTTCTCTACAAATAGGACCTTTTACTATTGTATTTTCATCTTGGTTCTTCTGGTTCCCTCTCTGATACCGAAGCCAATGATCACTTTTGTTCTTATGTATTTTCAACGGTGGAGTTTCTACACACCATAGATTAAGGTGTGGAGCTCTGCTGTACCTCGAGTATTAATGCAATTACTATTGTTCTTCTATTCAATTCAGCTTGTTCTTATTCCAAGATATTCATTCGCACTCAAGAACTTGATGAATGTGATGATTATGTGACGTTCATCATCATTCTCACTTATGAACGCGTGCCTGACAACCACTCCCGTTCTACAAGCAAACAAGGCTTGAATGTTTATCTCTTGGATTCCTTAATCGAAATCTTCGTGGTATAAGCTAGAATTGATGGCGGCATTCAAGAGAATCCGGAAGGTCTAAACCTTGTCTGTGGTATTCTGAGTAGGATTCAATGATTGAATGACTGTGACGAGCTTCAAACACCTGAAGGCTGGGCGTTAGTGACAGACGCAATAGAATCAATGGATTCTATTCCAACCTGATTGAGGACCGACAGATGATTAGCCGTGCCGTGACAGGGTGCGTTGAACATTTTTACTGAGAGGACGGGATTGTAGCCACTGACAACGGTGATGCCCAACATACAGCTTGCCATGGAAAGGAGTAAGAATGATTGGATGAAGACAGTAGGAAAGCAGAGAGACGGAAGGGACAAAGCATCTCCATTCGCTTATCTGAAATTCTCACCAATGAATTACATAAGTATCTCTATATTTATGCTTTATTCATATATCATTCATAACCATTTGAATCTGCCTGACTAAGATTTACAAGATGACCATAGCTTGCTTCATACCAACAATCTCCGTGGGATCGACCCTTACTCGCGTAAGGTTTATTACTTGGACGACCCAGTGCACTTGCTGGTTAGTTGTGCGAAGTTGTGATAAAGAGTTGAGATTGCAATTGAGCGTACCATGTTGATGGCGCCATTGATGATCACAATTTCGTGCACCAAGTTTTTGGCGCCGTTGCCGGGGATTGTTGAGTATGGACAACTGACGGTTCATCTTGTTGCTTAGATTAGGTATTTTTCAGAGTTCTTAATAATGAATTCTAGTGTTTCAAGGTGATGTTCTTATCATCACCAAAGCTGATTGATTCTCATCAATTTAGCTCTTGAATGCAATGTCCTGCTGAAGCTTGGCTAGCCATGTCTAATTTCTTTAGACTGAAGCTTTAGACTAACATTGCATGATTCCTGGAATTCTCATTAAGAATTTTGATATCTTTATTTTCTTTTTCCACTTAATTTTCGAAAAATCCAAAAAAATTACAAAATCATAAAAACCAAAAATATTTTATGTTGAGTCTAGTGTCTCATTTTAAGTTTGGTGTCAATTGCATGTTTCTGTTCTTCTTGCATACATTCATGTGTCTTAAGTGATCTTCAAGATGTTCTTGATGATTTCCTTGCTCTGATCTTTGAATTCTCTTGACTTGAGTGTTTTGTTATATGTATTCTCATTTTGTTAGTGTCAGTAGTATACAAACTACTAAGTTTGGTGTCTTGCATGCATTGTTATTTGATTTTAGTTGCATTTTGATTATTCCTCATTATTAAAAATCCAAAAAAATTTTTAATTTGTGTCTTTTCAAGTCAATAATACAGAGAATTGAAGATTCAGAATATACAGCAGAGGAATTATACAAAAAAAGCTGGGCGTTCAAAACGCCCAGTGAAGAAGGGCAAATTGGCATTTAAACGCCAGCCAGGGTGCCTGGCTGGGTGTTTAACACCCAAAAGGGTAGTGCTTTGGGCGTTAAACACCAGAATGTGCACCATTCTGGGCGTTTAATGCCAGGATGGCACAAGAGGGAAGATTCTGTTTTCAATTCAAATTTTTTTCAAGTTTTCAAAACATTTTTCAAAATCAAATCTTTTTCAAATAAAATCTTTTCAATCAAATCTTTTTCAAAATCAATTTCTTTCCATTTTCAAAAATACTTGCTATTAATTAATGATTTGATTCAACATTTCAAGTATGTTGCCTTTTCTGTTGAGAAAGGTTTAATGTTTGAATCATATCTTTTCTTGTTAGCCAAGTCATTAATTTTTAAAATCAAATCTTTTTAAATTGTTTTTCAAATCATATCTTTTCAATCATATCTTTTTAAAACCATAACTTTTCAATCATATCTTTTTAATCACATCTTTTTCAAAATAGTTTTCAATCATATCTTTTTGATTTCTAATTTCAAAATCTTTTTCAAAAATCACTTGATTTCTTTTCCAATCTTAGTTTTCGAAAATCAATTTCTATTTTTCAAAATGTTTTTAAAATCTCTTACTTTGTTTTCGAAAATTTCTTCCCCTCTTCTCACATCCTTCTATTTATGGACTAACACTATTCCTTAATGCAGAATTCGAAACTCCATCTTTCTTAATAAGTTCGAATCTCTACTTATTTCTTCTATTTTTCTTTTCCTCTGACACCTCAAGGAATCTCTATACTGTGACATAGAGGATTCCATATTTTCTTGTTCTTTTCTCTTTCATATGAGCAGGAGCAAGGACAAAAGTATTCTTGTTGAGCCTGACCCTGAACCTGAAAGGACCTTGAAGCGAAAGCTAAGAGAAGCTAAGGCACAACTCTCTGTAGAGGACCTAACAGAAATCTTCAAACAAGAAGAACCCATGGCAGCCGAAAACAACAACAATGCCAACAATGCAAGGAAGGTGCTGGGTGACTTTACTGCACCTACTCCCGACTTCTATGGGAGAAGCATCTCTATCCCTGCCATTGGAGCAAACAACTTTGAGCTTAAGCCTCAATTAATTTCTCTAATGCAACAGAATTGCAAGTTCCATGGACTTCCATTGGAAGATCCTCATCAATTTTTAGCTGAATTCTTGCAAATCTGTGACACTGTCAAGACCAATGAGGTTGACCCTGAGGTCTACAGACTTATGCTATTCCCTTTTGCTGTAAGAGATAGAGCTAGAATTTGGTTGGACTCACAACCTAAAGAAAGCCTGAACTCTTGGGAAAAGCTAGTCAATGCCTTCTTGGCAAAGTTCTTTCCACCTCAAAAATTGAGTAAGCTTAGAGTGGAAGTCCAAACCTTCAGACAGAAGGAAGGAGAATCCCTCTATGAAGCTTGGAAAAGATACAAACAATTGATCAGAAAGTGTCCCTCTGATATGCTTTCTGAATGGAGCATCATAGGTATTTTCTATGATGGTCTGTCTGAACTGTCCAAGATGTCTTTGGATAGTTCTGCTGGAGGATCTCTTCATCTGAAGAAGACGCCTACAGAAGCTCAAGAACTAATTGAAATGGTTGCAAATAACCAATTCATGTACACTTCTGAAAGGAATCCTGTGAACAATGGGACAAATCAGAAGAAAGGAGTTCTTGAGATTGATACTCTGAATGCCATATTGGCTCAGAACAGAATATTGACTCAGCAAGTCAATTTGATTTCTCAAAGTCTGTCTGAAATGCAAGCTGCACCAGGCAGTACTAAGGACGCTTCATCTGAAGAAGAAGCTTATGATCCTGAGAACCCTTCAATGGAAGAGGTGAATTACATGGGAGAACCCTATGGAAACACCTATAATTCTTCATGGAGAAATCATCCAAATCTCTCATGGAAGGATCAACAGAGACCTCAACAAGGTTTCAACAATAATAATGGTGGAAGAAACAGGTTTAGCAATGGCAAGCCTTTTCCATCATCTTCTCAGCAACAGACAGAGAATTCTAAGCAGAACAACTCTGACTTAGCAACCATGGTCTCTGATCTAATCAAAATCACTCAAAGTTTCATGACTGAAACAAGGTCCTCCATTAGGAATTTGGAGGCACAAGTGGGTCAGCTGAGCAAGAAAATTACTGAACTCCCTCTTAGTACTCTTCCAAGCAATACAGAAGAAAATCCAAAAGGAGAATGTAAGGCCATCAACATGGCCAAACTTGGAGAGGATGAAGAGGCAGTGAGCGCCACTGAGGAAGACCTCAATGGATGTCCACTGGCCTCCAATGAGTTCCCTAATGAGGAACCATGGGAATCTGAGGCTCACACTGAGACCATAGAGATTCCATTGGATTTACTTCTGCCATTCATAAGCTCTGATGAGTATTCTTCCTCTGAAGAGGATGAGTATGCCACTGAAGAGCAAGTTGCTAAATACCTTAGAGCAATCATGAAGCTAAATGACAAGTTATTTGGTAATGAAACTTGGGAGGATGAACCCCCTTTGCTCACCAAAGAACTGGATGACTTGTCTAGGCAGAGATTACCTCAAAAGAGACAAGATCCTGGGAAGTTTTCAATACCTTGTACCATAGGCACCATGACCTTTAAGAAGGCTCTGTGTGACTTAGGGTCAAGTGTAAACCTCATGCCTCTCTCTGTAATGGAGAAGCTAGGAATCTTTGAGGTACAAGCTGCAAGAATCTCACTAGAGATGGCAGATAACTCAAGAAGACAAGCTTATGGACTTGTAGAAGATGTTTTGGTGAAGATTGAAGACCATTACATCCCTGCTGATTTCATAGTCCTAGAGACTGGGAAGTGCATGGATGAATCCATCATCCTTGGCAGACCCTTCCTAGCCACAACAAAGGCTGTGATTGATGTGGACAGAGGAGAATTGATCATTCAAGTGAATGAAGAATCCTTTGTGTTTAAGGCTCAAGGATATCCCTCTGTCACCATGGAGAGGAAGCATGAAGAGCTTCTCTCAAAACAGAGTCAAACAGAGCCCCCACAGTCAAACTCTAAGTTTGGTGTTGGGAGGCCACAACCAACTTCTAAGTTTGGTGTTGAACCCCCACATTCAAACTCTAAGTTTGGTGTTGGGAGGTTCCAATATTGCTCTGAGTATCTGTGAGGCTCCATGAGAGCCCTCTGTCAAGCTACTGACATTAAAGAAGCGCTTGTTGGGAGGCAACCCAATGTTATATTTTATATATTTTCCTTTGTTATTTTATGTTTTTTGTAGGTTGATGATCATGGAAAGTCACAAAATCAATTGAAAAAGCAAAAATAGAATGAAAAACAGAAAGAAAAACAGCACACCCTGGAGGAAGAACCTGCTGGCGTTTAAACGCCAGTAAGGGGCAGCAAATGGGCGTTTAACGCCCAGTCTGGCACCATTCTGGGCATTTAACGCCAGAAAGGGGCACCAGATTGGCGTTAAACGCCAGGAAAGGGCAAGAAGTTGGCGTTAAACGCCAGAAAGGGGCACCAGCCCGGCGTTTAACGCCAGAATTGGCATAGAGAGCATTTTTGCTCGCCACTTGGTGCAGGGATGACTTTTTCTTGACACCTCAGGATCTGTGGACCCCACAGGATCCCCACCTACCCCACCACCCTCTCTCTTCTTCTTCACCCATTCCCTAATCACCTCAACACCTCTTCCCCAAAAACCCCTCACCTATCAAATCCCACTATTCTCTTCACCACTCACATCCATCCATCTCCTCTATTTCTTCTTCTTCTACTCTCTTCTTTCTTCTTTTGCTCGAGGACGAGCAAACCTTTTAAGTTTGGTGTGGTAAAAGCATTGCTTTTTGTTTTTCCATAACCATTTATGGCATCCAAGGCCGGAGAAACCTCTAGAAAGAGGAAAGGGAAGGCAAAAGCTTCCACCTCCGAGTCATGGGAGATGGAGAGATTCATCTCAAGGGTGCATCAAGACCACTTCTATGAAGTTGTGGCCAAGAAGAAGGTGATCCCTGAGGTCCCTTTGAAACTCAAAAAGGGTCAACTTTGATCAAAGGTTGGACCAAGTCCTCATGGATACCACTAGCAACCGGTCTGAAGTTACTCTAGACCGGGCCATCATGATTCATAGCATCATGATCGGAGAGGAAGTAGAAGTTCATGAGGTTATAGCCCAAGAACTTTATAAGGTGGCGGACAAGTCCTCTACCTTGGCAAGATTAGCCTTTCCTCATCTCATTTGTCACCTCTGTTATTCAGTTGGAGTTGACATAGAGGGAGACATCCCCATTGATGAAGACAAGTCCATCACCAAGAAAAGGATGGAGCAAACAAGAGATCCCACTCATCATGAAATCCCTGAGATGCCTCAAGGGATGCACTTTCCTCCACAAAACTATTGGGAGCAAATCAACACCTCCCTAGGAGAATTGAGTTCCAACATGGGACAATTAAGGGTGGAGCACCAAGAACATTCCATCCTCCTCCATGAAATTAGAGAAGATCAAAGAATCATGAGAGAGGAGCAACAAAGGCAAGGAAGAGACATTGAGGAGCTCAAGCACTCCATAAGATCTTCAAGAGGAAGAACAAGCCGCCATCACTAAGGTGGACCCGTTCTTTAATTTCCTTGTTCTTTATTTTTCTGTTTTTCGAAAAATCATGCTTATGTTTATCTATGTTTGTGTCTTGTGATCATTAGTGTCTTAGTGTCTATGACTTAAAGTTATGCATGTCCTATGAATCCATCACCTTTCTTAAATGAAAAACGTTCTTAATTGAAAAAGAGAAGAATTGCATGAATTTTGAATTTTATAACAGATTAATTATTTTGATGTGGCGGCAATACTTTTGTTTTCTGAATGTATGCTTAAACAGTGCATATGTCTTTTGAATTTGTTGTTCATGAATGGTTGGCTCTTGAAAGAATAATGAAAAAGGAGACATGTTACTGAGGATCTGAAAAATCATAAAAATGATTCTTGAAGCAAGAAAAAGCAGTGAATACAAAAAAAAAAGAAAAAAAAAGAGAAAAAGAAAGAAAAAGAAAGAAATAAAGTTGTGATCCAAGGCAAAAAGAGTGTGCTTAAGAACCCTGGACACCTTTAATTGGGGACTCTAGCAAAGCTGAGTCACAATCTGAAAAGGTTCACCCAATTATGTGTCTGTGGCATGTGTGTATCCGGTGGTAATACTGGAAGACAGAGTGCTTTGGGCCACGACCAAGACTCATAAAGTAGCTGTGTTCAAGAATCATCATACTTAACTAGGAGAATTAATAACACTATCTGGATTCTGAGTTCCTATAGAAGCCAATCATTCTGAATTTCAAAGGATATAGTGAGATGCCAAAACTATTCAGAGGCAAAAAGCTAAAAGCCCCGCTCATCTAATTAATACTGATCTTCATAGATGTTTTTGGAATTCATTGCATATTCTCTTCTTTTTATCTTATTTGATTTTCAGTTGCTTGGGGACAAGCAACAATTTAAGTTTGGTGTTGTGATGAGCGGATAATTTATACGCTTTTTGGCTATGTTTTTAGTATGTTTTAGTTAGTTTTTATTATATTTTTATTATTTTTTAGTTAAAATTCACTTTTCTGGACTTTACTATGAGTTTGTGTGTTTTTCTGTGATTTTAGGTATTTTCTGGCTGAAATTGAGGGACCTGAGCAAAAATCTGATTCAGAGGCTGAAAAGGACTGCAGATGCTGTTGGATTCTGACCTCCCTGCACTCGAAGTGGATTTTCTGGAGCTACAGAAGCCCATGGCGAGCTCTCAACTACGTTGGAAAGTAGACATCCTGGGCTTTCCAGCAATGTATAATAGTCCATACTTTGCCCGAGATTTGATGGCCCAAACTGGCGTTCCAAATCAGCTCAAAACTGCCCGACGTTAAACGCCGGAACTGGCACAAGAATGGGAGTTAAATGTCCAAACTGGCACAAAAGCTGGCGTTTAACTCCAAGAGAAGTCTCTACATGAAAATGCTTTAATGCTCAGCTCAAGCACACACCAAGTGGGCCCGGAAGTGGATTTTTATGTCATTTACTCATTTCTGTAAACCCTAGGCTACTAGTTCTCTACAAATAGGACCTTTTACTATTGTATTTTCATCTTGGTTCTTCTGGTTCCCTCTCTGGGACCGAAGCCAATGATCACTTTTGTTCTTATGTATTTTCAACGGTGGAGTTTCTACACACCATAGATTAAGGTGTGGAGCTCTGCTGTACCTCGAGTATTAATGCAATTACTATTGTTCTTCTATTCAATTCAGCTTGTTCTTATTCCAAGATATTCATTCGCACTCAAGAACTTGATGAATGTGATGATTATGTGACGCTCATCATCATTCTCACTTATGAACGCGTGCCTGACAACCACTCCCGTTCTACAAGCAAACAAGGCTTGAATGTTTATCTCTTAGATTCCTTAATCGGAATCTTCGTGGTATAAGCTAGAATTGATGGCGGCATTCAAGAGAATCTGGAAGGTCTAAACCTTGTCTGTGGTATTCTGAGTAGGATTCAATGATTGAATGACTGTGACGAGCTTCAAACACCTGAAGGCTGGGCGTTAGTGACAGACGCAAAAGAATCAATGGATTCTATTCCAACCTGATTGAGGACCGACAGATGATTAGCCGTGCCGTGACAGGGTGTGTTGAACATTTTCACTGAGAGGACGGGATTGTAGCCACTGACAACGGTGATGCCCAACATACAGCTTGCCATGGAAAGGAGTAAGAAGGATTGGATGAAGACAGTAGGAAAGCAGAGAGACGGAAGGGACAAAGCATCTCCATTCGCTTATCTGAAATTCTCACCAATGAATTACATAAGTATCTCTATCTTTATGCTTTATTCATATATCATTCATAACCATTTGAATCTGCCTGACTAAGATTTACAAGATGACCATAGCTTGCTTCATACCAACAATCTCCGTGGCATCGACCCTTACTCGCGTAAGGTTTATTACTTGGACGACCCAGTGCACTTGCTGGTTAGTTGTGCGAAGTTGTGATAAAGAGTTGAGATTGCAATTGAGCGTACCATGTTGATGGCGCCATTGATGATAACAATTTCGTGCACCAGTATTTTACTGTCCTTTGCCCATTTCTCGTTTTCTCCTTAAATTTGAGTATGGTTATGGGTATTGAGTAATTTTATGATTTTGATTATTTAAGAGTGCTCTAGTATGAGCCATTGGTGAATTTCATCAACCAATTTTGTGGGTTAAGGTAAGGAACCCTCTAACCCTTGTGTATTATCAATTTCATGAATCCTAGGTTGATTATAAGTGTGAAAATTGATTATGTTAGAGTATTGGGTGATTTTGGTGCATAATTGGGAGGTTGATATTGCTTGTGGGGCTTTGGTGAGGCTTGGAGCTAAGGATTGGTGGAGACTTTCAAAGAAGAGGCTCAATTAGTTTGGCTCTAAGAGGTACGGTTTAAGTTTTATTTAAGTATCTTGCGGTGTGATGAGAATTCCTAGGCTAGATGCCCTAGGATTAAGTTTGGATTGTGTAAATGGTTGGTACTAAAATATATAGTTGATATGCAATATAAATTAATGATTGGGTTGAGAATTGTGTGAATTTGTATGTTTGGTATGTTGAGAAATTGATAAATTGGATAATGAATATTAGTTTGTGGAATATGCATTTAAATTGTGAATTTGGGCCAAAGGCCGTGAATCTTGGGCCAGAGGCCAGAAAGAGGTAAGGAAGATAAGTGATGTGTGTATTGTGTGATGTCATATGAGATTGAATGGAATTGTGATTGTTGTTATTTGGTTACAAGGGATTGTATGGATTATGTGGTTATTGGTTTTGAGAAAGGAATTGATGTTTTTGTTGATAATGTATGTGAGTTGTATATGATAACATGGATTTATATGTATTGGGGGTAGATGGAATTGGTATTGTTAGAACTTGAGATGTGGAATGAAATATATGATATGATATTTTGTTTGAAATTGAGTTATTTGATTGAGATTGGTCAAAATGGTGGATTGGTGGATTGTAAATTTAATGAGAATGTTGAAAATATGAGTTGAGGAGGCTTGAGGTTGATTTTGGTAAGTTTTGGTTGGTTTTGAAAAGGCTTGAAATTGGTTTGTGTTGAAAATTTAGTTTTTATTGGTTTTTATGAAAGTTGTGATTTTGGTCTACTTTGACGGAGCATAACTTGGTCTCTGAATCCCTGATTTGTATCAAAATTGTTTAGAAATAAAATTGGATCCGAGATGTTTATGCCATTTGAAGAACGGGTGGAAAATGATTTGAAACGAAAAAGTTATGCCCGACGGAAGTTTGGGGTTTAAAAATGTAATCCTGCAGCTTTTTAAACTTAGTAAAATTTTTGGTAAAACGTACTCCGACGCGCACGCATGGCCGACGCGCATGCGTCACTCACGATTTTTACTCTCTCACGCGTGTGCCTGGCCAACGCGTATGCGTCGCTGTATTGATGCAGGTGCGTGGTATAAATTCCAGAGAGTTGTGATGGTAGCGTGCTGGTTTTGTGTGAGGAGCACAAAACGCATCCATGCATACGCGTGGCTGATGCGCACACGTCACCCTACCTCTCTACTTCTCATGCGTGCGCATCTTTTCTTCGCTTCCCATGCGTGCGCGTGGGCGACGCACATGCGTGATCCCATTTTCAGCAAAAAAGTGATTTTTGAGTTTTTAAAGCCAAATTTCAGACTTCTAAGCCTCCATTTTCATCCTTTAAGTCCTAAATTTTTATAGTATGCCTAGTAATGAGAAGAAGTTAGGAAATGTGACAACTTGTTGATGAAGGAAGACTTGGAGTAATGAATTGTGATTGAGGAAGTGCAGAAATGATGATTTAAAAATGAATATGACGTGTGACCCCTGGGTAGTAGGCAGTGGCTTTGTCCACTTGCTCCGAGTATGAGATGGGGAAGGAGAATTTTGATGAATGAGTTTAATTGTGAAGTTTTGAATGAATGTATGTCTGTGATACCTGGGTAGTAGCAAGGGTCGTGGTTCGTCCCGCTTGCTCCGGGTCATTGTTTTAAAATTGGTAATAATGAAGAGTGATTATGAATGAATGTGTATTTGTGATACCTGGGTAGTAGTAAGGGTTGTGGTTTGTCCCGCTTGCTCCAGGTTAATGTTTGAGATTTTATAACAATGATAATTGATTGAGGAAGCTTTAACATATGGCGAGTATGCCGGAGATGCATATATGATTAATGAATGAATGTGGTAAATGAATAATGATGGAAAATATTGAATGTGAGTATGCTTGTGTTTTCTCTCTGGTTGTAAGGGTGACAGGACACCGATACTCTCTAATGGTGACATGGCACATATACCCTCTAATGGTGACAGGACACATATATACCCTCTAATAGTGATAGGGCACGTATTCCCTCTAATGATATTAATGCACAACAGAGAGACTATGCCCGGGTTAGCTACCAGACACGTTGGGTTGGCTTGATAACCGACAGATGATATCATCAGCCATAGGGCATGCATACATCATTTGCATATGTTTGACTTGTTTGGGTTTGCTATTTGTTTTGGATTGCTATATCATATATGCTATGTTACTTGATTATGTGCTACTTGTTCTACTTGTACCTTATTGTGTATTACTTGCCTGTATTGCTTGTGTTTGTACAACTGAGAGGTCCCTCATGCTGGCGTCGGTTGACGCTGAGGGTTGTTCTTGATGAGATGAGTTGATGATGTGATTGAATAATGATGATGATTATTGTATGAGATAATTTGAACTCCCTGGGTATAAATGCAGTGAAGTAATTTCACTTGCTCTAGGTGAGGATATGCGGTAATGATATAGAATTACTGAGACAGAATAACTGGTGATGGGTTTGGCTTATGATTCTGATTCTGATTTGTTGGAGAGTTAGAAAGTTGGAAAGCAAGCGAAAGAGGAATTAGATTTAGCATTCCCTTATGACAGTTGCCTATTTATGGATTAGCGAGAATATAGGATGGATATTGGGTGAAAGGAAGTGTAGGATGCTTAGTGAGTTTTTATTACAATGCATCGTATTTATTTGGCACTTTTACCGTACTGGAACCCATGGGTCGCGGGTTCTCATTCTATATATATCTCTTGTTTTTCAGATACAGGTCCAAGGTGCTCAGAAGTGAGCTATGGTTCATCTGAGAGATGACGACGATCTTTATAATTCTCTACTTTATATTTTGCTTAGAATCTCTCCATCTTTATTTTGAAAAGCTTATATTATGTATTGAACTCTTTTGAACTTGCCTATAGAGTCTCTTATATGAATTTGGGAGAACTTAGGAGATACGGTTGTCAACTACTTTCATACTATACCCTAGCCGGTCTAAACTTTGTGAGTCGTGACTAGTGGCTATTTACTTATGTTATATATCTATATAACGTCATTCTCTTACTCTCCTTTATGTCTTTATCTATACATCGCTTTCGACTTCATGCTTTATCTTTTAGTTGTCAATACGTGAGTGATATGACTTCGCGATTTTATTTTTACTCTTTTCAGACTTCTCGATTAATACTCCTTTCAATTGTACTTATAACTATGTATTAAAAATCCCCCTTGCGAGTTGTACCACCTTATTATCATTGACTTATGACTCGAGTATAAGGATTTGATTATTAGAGTGTTACAATTAACAATATTTTGTTTATCTTGTTTTAAAAAGCAAACAATGCTTCTTTCAATATATTCATGTGAATATTAATGTAAATGTAAATCTATATATCTAATCTTAATATCAATGTATATATCTAATGTTAGTATTTTTATCTGATTCAAGATGGATTATTCCTTGTCCCGTCAGTCTGAGATGTTAATTTATATATCTGTTGGAACTGTCTGGCTACTGTTTTGTTTCAGGTTCACAGTGAATGGAATTAGGGTATTTATCAAGACATTAAGAACCCCAAAAAATACAGGGAACCAAATTAATATACTGGATGAACAGAAAGAATTGCATATATCAATATAGCAGAGAGCTAATTATAAAAACATGTTTCTATTAGTATTCAGTTTTAGAAACACCTGAACTCTCTGACATAGCACAATAAATTGACTATTGAATAAAGAAAAAGTAACTTTTGAATAAAGAATTTCACAAAAGTTAATATCAAAAACAAAAAACTAGCAAGTTTGGAATAATGTTTGTAGAACTTTCTAGGTTCTTCTAGTATCTTGAAAATCATCCCCATCTTTGGGACAAATTTTTCATCCACAACACACTTTATCTGCATAATGAACCAAAAATGTCATTATGGTGAAACAATTATTTAATACTCAGTGAACGAAACATAATCTATTATATATATTCAAATTCAAACTCCTTTCTGCATAACGAACCGAATACGTAGTTATGGTGAAATAATGCTATAGTACTGAGTGAACAAAACATAATCCAATATATAAAATCAAATTCAAAAAGTTTTTTGCACAACGAACCAAAACACGTACTTGTAGTGAAATAATTGTATAATACTGAGTGAACGAAACATAATTCATTATACAAAATCAAATTCAAAACACCTCTGTCTACAATTTAGATATCATCAATTTAATTCAATTCAATTCAAATTCAAAAACACCTACGTCCATTGAATTCAATTCAAATAAAATTAACAATTGCATTCAATTCAATTCGATTAAAAATTGAATAATCCAAACCTCATTAGCATGATTCGTTTCAGAACAATAATCCAAATCGTTCTCATTCAACTGATTTAAACTTGAATCATTCATTGTTTCAATTGAGAAGTGAATATCAAAGAACAAAACGAAGAAGAAGAAGAATGACGAAGCTTATTACATTGAAGTCGATGCAGATCAATAAGGAAGTACGCGAGCAGAGAAGAAGAAGAAGAACAATAAAGAAAACGCGAATAGAGGAGAACGACGAAACTTATTACGTTGAAGAAGAAGAATGCAAGCAGAGAAGAAGAAGAATGAAAACGTGAGCAGAGAAGAAAGTTTAGGTTGCAGCAGAAGCTTTACGTTGAGCAAAGGTTTATCACGTAGCAGAGAAGGTTTGCATTATATGTGGCGCGTGTATAACAAACGAGTGAGGGGATGGGGGAGGCGCGTCTGGGAAAAGGAACTTGGATAACTTGGATGAATTATTTACATGGATGTAGAGCTTTTCTGTTATAATTAATATATGTATTGCCCATAAATATATTAAGAAATAATAATTTTCTAACAATCTTGCACTTGGACTATACATATATATTTTCCTGAAATAATCACATTTTATAAATTTTATGCGCACATCTGAATGTTATTTCCCTGACTACTTTAATAATCTGGTCTGTCTCATTATTAGTTATGAAATTACTGCAACTTTTATCACATTAGTGTCGCTACGAAAGCATGATGATTGCCATACTAAAATGCTCAACCACATAGATCAAATTTAGATGAGAAAATTCAGAAATTACATGCAAAAATGATCTCATGCATGCCTATTTCCAACTGGTCCAACTTAAATAAAAATTCTATTTTATTCAGTGACAGACTCAAATGAAACTGCAACGACAACGCCCGGGCTCATAGCGATGGCGACTAAGTGATGAGTTTGTGGAAAAAGAAGAGAAGAACTTGACAGAGACTCATAATGTGTGTCTGTGTGTGTGTGTGAGAGAGAGAGGAATTTACCGAGAAAAAAGGGACTCGGTAGGAGAAAGGTGGTGATAGACTCAACAACGACGGTAACGTGATAAGCATCGATGGCGACATGAGCTGTGAAGGGGTAGGCGGCGATGGGCTCAGCAATGACAATGACGGGAGCTATGAGGTTTTTTGTGAAGAAGATTTTGGGTAAAGATGACTGGGTTTCTCTTGGATGGCTATAGAGTATGGACTGAAGTTGTATAAGAATCACTGAATCTGTAATGTGAGACAAATCCTAATTCCTAAAAAGTATTTATATGTATATATCCGGGGCGGGTATACCTTAAACCCGACCATGCCCTGTCTGAGCAAAATCTGCCCCGATTCGGGTCAAGTTATTACCCTCCCCAACCGGGTTTGGACGGGTCGGGTACCCGCGTATTCGGGTACTCCTGCCAAGTCTAACCACACGTATTGATGCTCCATTTATTAAGGATTTACTGTTAGCCAATAGATTGCTACACACACAAAGCGAGATTCTAATTCCTAATAGTTGTTTAAGCGGACGAGTGAGATAATCACTCAACAAACTCAAATTGATTAAGACAAATACTAATATTTTTAATATTTTAATATTAAAATCCTAAAAATTTGATTTTAATTATAATTTTGTAAAATATTTATAATAATAATTATTATATATTTTATTTAATTTTTTAATAAAATTTTTTATATAATTTTATGTATTATTTCGTACAGGATACGAAAACATACACTAGTTAATAATAAAAATTAAGTTATACAAGTATATATACAACTATAATATAATATTATTGTTACAACTATAATATTATTGTTAGTATTAATTCTATTATTTTTGTATTTTTAAATATTTATTTAAATATTATTATAAAAATTTGAATAAAATAAATAAAATCATTTGCTAAATATAAAAAATTTGTTTGTGACTTATAAAATATATAATATTTATTAATTATTTTTATTATATTTTTGAATTATTTAAAGACTTATTTTTCGTTCACATTTTTAAAAATTATTTATGTGAAATTATAAATTTTTAGGTACTATATTAATAGTTTACCCAGATAGAAAAAATAAAAATAACTGCATTAGAATGAATTAATACAATAAAGAAAATTTACTAACGATTTGATTGACAACAATATGTTTATGAGGTATATAGAATGAATGAGATAAAAAAAAAAAAGATGTATAAAACACGGTTTAAGTCATTAGAAAATCTAATAATATAGTCGGTATATCAAAAACTAAGACATATACTTGATCCACACTTAAAACGAATTTTCAAAGAACGTCCCAAAATAATACACTTTTTGAATGAAATGAATATGCGTAATATGCATAGTTCTAGACTTTGCAGACTTTGTGAAGGCGAAGACTACAATCAAAATAGATGTCCTCATCGTGTAGAATTAAGTGCTGGCGATGTGCACCTATGTGTTAGTAAAGTTGGTTTTTTCTTTACAATAGCAGTCTTAATTTTAATAGATGAACAACAGCAATAATTATTATTGTTATGAGTAATGCTAGGGGCCAGCAATTTTTGTGATTGTTAGCCATTAACTAGCCATCAATGATGATTTGATGGTGTGAGATTGGTGTGAGATTTCATCCAATGGCTCACATTCCTCTGCTGGTTACATGCTGGCCAAAATTCAATAAAACTGCTGGCCCCCTAGACTTTTCCTCTTCAAAATGTGTCTTGTTAATAATAAAAATTAAGATATATAAGTATATATACACCTATAGTATAATATTATTGTTAGTACTAACTTCGTTAGTATTAATTTTATTATTTTTGTATTTTTTAAATATTTATTTAAATATTATTATAAAAATTCGGATAAAAAATAAATAAAATCATTTGTTAAATATGGATGATTTTTTATCACTTATAAAAATATAATATTTATTAATTATTTTTATTATATTTTTAAATTATTTAAGAATTTATTTTTCGTTCACATCTTCAAAAATTATTTTTATAAAATTGTAAATGTTCAGATATTATATTAATAGTTTACCCACATAGAAAAAACAAAAATAATTGCATTAGAATGAATTAATACAAAAAATTAAATCCATGACATGTAAAAAACAATCCCATGCATGTTTCGTTGCATCGATTCTAGCCATTTTAGCGTTAGCAACGAACTCATGAACAATCTGGATTGAATATATATATTGGTTAACTTCCCAAATATTAATTAAAGCCCAAGAAGCACGTAGTATATTATTGTTACGGGCAATGCAACCACCATTCCGAAGATAACCCTGCAAAATTGGTGAATCGTATAATTAGAATCGTTGTTGACGTTGATCACTTTTTTTTATAAATTAGATGATTAAATATTGGCTAATTAAAAAACCATTGGTTACTTAGATTTTCTTTTTTTAAAACAGATGCAAACTATTAATACTTTGATCCATTAATAAGTATTTGATGTATTGGTATATCTAAAAGATAACGTATTTATACATTAATTATGTTGAATACATCAATATTCTGATGTTTCAATTTTATTAATCTAACGCTAATGAGTAAAGGTAAAGGTGGAAAACAAAACAAAACAAAACAAAACTTACGCAGTACTGAAGATATCTGGATAAAGATTGTATTCTTTAGCAAATATAAAGGGAATGATACCTTGGGGTAGAGCAGCCTGCAAAATCATACACGCCATCATAATCGTCCCTATATATATTATTTCATATATTTTTTAATTAAATAATCCAACTACAATTAAAATATTTTTAAAAAAATAATCAAACTTATTTAAAAATTATAAGTAAATTTTTTTATGATACCATAACTAATTAGTAATTGATATTTTTGTTTATGCAACATAGTTAAAAAAAAAGTAAAAAACACTATTTTGAGTAAAATATTTTTAGAATATTATATAAATTTTACAAAATAATTATAATGGAAATAATTTTTAATCAACATAAAAACCCAAAAGAAATATTTTCAAAGTTTTTTTTTTAAAAAAAGAATGTTTAATTATTTTGTTAGTTTCTATAATTTCACCGAATTTTCAATTAGGTCCCTATATTATATTAGATTTTGTAAGTAAGCTCCTACCGTGACAAAAACGTTGAAATTAACGGAATATTCTGTTAATTAAACTATACAAAATATTCAGTAAAGTGTTAGGCATATTTAGTTTGTTTAACGGAATATTTTGTCAATTTTATCATTTTTGTTACGATAAGAACTTAATTACAAAATTTAATATGGTATAAGAACAAAAAAAATATAAAAATTTAATTGAAAATTCAGTAAAATTATAAAAATTGATAGAATAATTAAACAAAAAAAATATTAAAATAAAAATTAATTTTTAATTTTCTTAAAAAAATCAAATAACAGTAATTTTCTCTTAAAAGTGATGAATTTTCATGTTACCTGAATAATTTCAACTCGTAAAAGATCTCCACGGATACCAATTGGTGCTGAGGTTGCAGCAATCAGTGCCGGACCAGCCAAGAACCTAACACCCATAGAAATCGCTGCCCACTTTTTTCCACAAGCAATGATCTTTGGTTGTAATGCCATGAATAGACCTATTTATATAGAAAATTAAATATTTTAATTGAACACATTTATAATGGCAGAAAGGAAAGTAAAGAAATTAAAGGTGTAAGATAATTAGTACCTAGACTAAACATAGCCATACCCAAACCGGTATTTGACACTATTGTAATGGAACCTTCAATTATGGACGGCATTTTGATGTGACACCTACAAGCGCATAAGCAATATTTTTATGAAGGAAAAAAATATATTATATTATTAGTAAATCTTGAATATCACTAGCTAGAACTTCAATTTATCAATATAAAATATATGCACTTTTTAATTGTTAGTTAAAGACTTGAATAGTATTTTTTTTAATTTGATATATACATACATACATATATTTTAAAAATAAAAATAAAAATCATTTTCAGATAATATAAAATTAGTGTATTGTATAAAAGAATTAAGAAGGTTAAAATTATAAATTGTTTAAATGATATTTGATTTACCTTTTTGTTTTGGTTTTAAACAATTAGAAAGTCACTACTCACTATGCAACCAAGCAGTAAATAAAAAGACATCTTTTTTTGCTTTATTTAAAATGTAATGGTTTTAATTCAAACGATGTTGTTAGGTAGATAATAAATTTTGTAAATAATATGAATAATAGGTTTTATAATTGACCCAATAAAATAAAAAATTATTTAACTCCTAAATTATCTTCAAAATTTTAACATTAGGATAACTATCTGTATACCTAATGAATTGAACATATAGCCATTGTTAACTATGTACGAGTAAACTGAATCAAAAGGAATAACCACCATCCAACTAAGAATCAACGTAATCATCTGCATAACTATTGAATTGAATATTTGATATATCTATTATTTACATTTTTTAGTATTTTTATTGTTTCCTTATACTTTTTCATATTGAAAACGGTTTTTCTTTTTCTTTTTCACGATCTGAGAATTCCAATTTTATAAAAAAAAATTATTATTAAATTAGAACTGTTTTTGGTGACTAAATTAGCATAAACTGTTTGACACTTAATATTAAAATTTAAGAAACAAGTTTTTAAAAAGTAAAATAAAATTCAAATAAAAGCCCAACAATAGATTTAATTAGTAGTTAGTTATGCAAATACCTGTATGCTATGAGGGACCACGTGATGCCAACAACACTTGCCCATGTATTAGGGTTCCATGAGAGCTTCCTATAAGCCATTACTGTAATGAGCTTCGTCATGACCCTCGCAGATGGCATTTGTTTCTTCTTGTTTTCAACATTTTCTTCGATATTCTCCATCTTCTTCCAGCTCCCACTTAAAGAACTTCTCGAATTTTCTTTAGTTTCAGTCAATTCATCATGCTCATCTGATGAAAAACGAAATAGAGATACAGTTTAAAGAATTTATCTATAACAAATTGAATCAAAGTTTAATGGGATATATAGTTTTCACTTAAAGTTTTTCAAAACAGAAGTAAAAAGAATAAAAATTTACGGGTAATTATTTTCATGTAAAGTTGGCTCTTAAAGATTATATATTTCTATTTAATCAAACATATTAAATTATCTAATAATTTAAAACTATTTTCTTTATATAAAAATAACTACAAGTAAATTTTCATCCAGTAAAATACATAGTTTGTGATTAATTATTTACCTCTGGAGGCAGCACTGTGGTGTGGAAGAACAACAACACCGTTAGAAGATCCAATACTGTCGTCATTGGTACAAATAGAGGAAACTCTACTATTATTTTTGCGACTTCCACCCCAGAATTTCTTTGGCCTCTTCAAATCCTCTTCCAAAATAGTACCAACGGACATGCTTTTTGGCAAATTAATAATATGAGGACTCTCAAAGCTTGGATATCTTAATGGGGTTTCTCTAGCGGAGTAAATAGAATGGATTTCACTAACACTTGAAGAAGCCCTAGATAAGCCTGAGGAAGGCAATTCAAAAGACTTGTAAGATGTATTATTAGATGATACGGATGCTGATCTTCTCACCACCACATGAAGCTTCCCGTCATGTCCCACGTCCGTGTCAGCTTGCAGGGGCTCCCCGCCTAGGGACTCCACGTCCGGATCTATTGTCACTGTGGCAATAGCGGCCGTGTTGTCGGGAAATTGCTCTTGGATGAGGATTTTAGCCGCCCTATACTCGAACAGAATCAACAAGACGGTGTTCCATATGACGCTTTGCAAGACAACAATTTGAGTAATGAGAGGTGTAGAGAATTTTCCGTACATTGCTTCCATTAAGGGAATACCCATGACTAGGGTATTAGGCAAAGCAAAAAGGGCATAGATAATTATGCCTGTGTCCATATTCCCGAATCTCGTTAGATTCCATATATAAAGCACAACCATAACGAAAACCTTTTGTAACGAGTCTCCCGCCAAGAACTTGAAGTTCATCTTGTAAGGGTTGTTGGCCGATATGAACTTAAATGCCAGGAAAGGGGCCGCGAACATCGACACGAAACGGTTGACGCCGGAGCATTGCTCCGGCGTTAAGATCTTCCACCACCGAACTGAGCCATAACCTAAGACCATGGCCACGTACAAGGGCACAATGCCTGCAATAACATTGTATATGTCCTTCCCCTTGATCATAACGACTTAGGGCAACGACCTGAAATTTGATGAAATTAGAGATGAATTAGAAAGGTGCCGACTATATGTTACATTGAAAAATTGTAACCATATATTGCTTTACTATGTCACCTAATAATATATACATATTTACTCATGTACAGCGATGTCATTCTCTCAGATAAATAAGAAAAATAACTGAATAAGCGTGTCTCTCTTGAAGGAATGGATTTTCCATGCTCGATCTCTCTCTATATATGTATATGAGTATAAACAAGTGAGCATAAGCGTGTTTATATGCATGAATTGATTAATATAAAGTGCATAACTATATATGTTACAATAGATACAATGCGACAGTTGTTGATCAGCACGTATATAGAGAAGTTTTTAGGTGTTCTAAAACAAATGAAAATTTTTATTCTATTTCATTAATGTTGTGACACATCAGCAAGGTTGAGAAGAGAGATTACTTCAAAGCATTTGAAATTTTTAGTCGAGTTTAATTTTGATATATTAGTGTAAAATAATCGTGTAAAATATTTTATATAATATTTAATTAAATAAGTTTTTTTAAATAATTATTTAAGTAATTAATATAAAAATAATTATTTTTATTGACATAATATTACGTAATTAAATATATGTATATTAAAATTATTTTAAAATTTTAAAAATTTAATTTTAAATAATAAAAAGTGACCCAATATATCATAACATAAATAAAATATAATACAAATTTCAATTTATTTTTTTTAAAGTAATTAAGCAATTTGCTATATATATATATATATATATATATATATATATATATATATATATATATATATACGGGTAGAAATAGACAAAGTTGAGCTGAATTTTGGCTTTAATAAATCTGATTCATGTTGTAAATATATGGCTTATAAATCTAGGTCTGATACTTCTCTTTGACTTTTTTTTTTTTTAATTCAAGTCCAGTATGTTTAAAGCCCAACAAATCTATAAGCTTATTTGAATAATCTGTGTGTCTGACCAAAAAAAAAAAAAATCTGTGTCATAAATTAAAACTTAAAATATCTAAATTGACAATAAATAAATTATAAAATTTATAATTTATAATTTGTGAAAAGAACATTCATTTATATATCAATCCTTAGTTACATATTATAACCATACTTATAATCTATAATTTTTTTTGAAAAAAAAAACTAAAATCTTAATTAATATTAATTTTTTTAATTTTATTTTATGTTTAATATAAATGAATAGTTAAAAGTTTAAACTAAGAATAACTTGTTTTAAAAAAAATATTTTAATAAATCGACTCAATAAATTTTGTAGGCTTTTTTTTAATTTATAATCTAATATTTTTAACTAATATATTTTATAAAAAATCTAAACCTATTTAATAAAACGAACTAAGTCGAGTTAAGCGGAACTATGAGCCCTTGTCAAGTAGCCTGACGAACTAATGATAAGAAAGAACAAAGTTACTTAATTGCAAGGTGTGATAGCTTGTTACACAAGGTATTATATTGTTGAACTTCATTAGCGGCGAAGTGTTTTCAGCATTAGTTCATTAATATTTAGCACTTAGCAACACTTGCTGATCCATCTGTATTGCTTCTAAATTGCGAGGTTGTTTGAAATCAACCGATTTGACTGTATAATTCCAGAGTTGAATTTAGTCAAAATTCAAGTGTCAAATTATCTAAAAGAACTCATGTTCACCTTAAAATAACAGTGAAGAAATCCAAACACCAAATTATTATAATTTCTAAAGATTAATGTCAAATATTTTTAGCCTTTTTTTTTTATTGGAGAAGAGTAGAATATGTTAAAGATATAATTATTTATATATTTTTTATTAATTTAAATAAAAAAATAATTTTATAATATGATATCAAAATTTCTATGATCGAAAAATTTAAAATTTAATTCTTATTTTTTTTCAAAGTATAAAGTAAATAAAAGGAGAGAAAATTTATGAAAAAGATTCACATAAATTTAAAAAAAATTACGTAAAAAATATATTAAAAAAATAATTGTTTATATATTTTTTATGAATTTAAATTAAAAAATTATGACAGGATTATTAAAAAAAGAATGTGCGAATCTCATCTACACGAAAGGATAAATAAAAAGATTATCTACCTAAACCTAATAACTAATAAATGATAGAGGCATATACAGATTAATATATAAGATAATGACTTTTAGTGCAAGTGGTAACATATAATTAGATCAATTTACCGGGATAAATATTCTGCACAAGGCTTCCGGAATATGAATAAGAATAATCTAATGATCTATGATGGTTTCAAGAGAAACAGTAAAGCCGCACGCACCGAAAGAAGATCGATTTTTGGATCAATGTAGCATGTAAAAATATTTGGATTCCTATTTTTCGTAGGTTTAGAACTATATTTATAGTGAGATCAGATATTTAATTGGGCACACATTTAAATATAGATTTTATTTCCTTTGTTAAAGATTATTGTGATATGATTCATAATGCACAAAGATTTCATTTTTTGTTCCTAAATTTTGAGAGAGAGATATATATGTTCATGAATGAGATATTCTATTTTCTTGTATGAGTCTGTATTCACTTAATATATAGAGACATTTCGTAACAACTCCATAAGTATAATAGAATTACCATGCTTAAATTAGTAAATTAGATTTAATATAGATAATCTAAATTTGTTACCATACCTAGCTTGTTTTATTATTTATTACTTAAAAGATTTAGAGAAACGTATTAATTTTTGGTAATATTAGGAAGAGAATATCTAAGTTACTTTATATAATATATATAATATTTATAATTTTATACGTATAATATTTATAATTATATATTTATTATATCTAAAATTACAGAATTATTTTGTGATATTCTAAACTATTTGAATTAATTTTTTATTATTCCCAAATATTATTGGTAATTTTTCCATCATACTGCGGAAGCACTTACATCATGGATATATATCACTCTTACTAAAGCACACCGCATTAGAAAAGTAGATTCTCTTATACAGATGCACAAAGAGATATGTATTGAAATAGTATAGGAAAATTTTTACGTGGGCTTTACTGATGCATTGGTATGATAAGTACTGTTAGGTAGCTAATTAAAAAGTTGTTATGTATAATATTGTGTAAAGACAAAAAAAACCATCAAAGAAAACTTATTTAATGAGGTAAAGCTGGTGGTGGCTCTTGGCTAATGGGTTTTGTTTGTATGGCCTTTTTTTTTTCTAGACTAACTTACTTCTTTTAATTAATAGTTGAGAATTTTTAGCCCAAACTGTATGATGGGTTTGAAAAAGAAAAAATATGTGAAATAAAAAAGTTATAACTAATCAGATTTGTAATTAACCAAAAAAAAGAGTAATCAGATGTGTACTGTATTGGGTATATGATATTTTCCACCATTATGGAAGATTGGAAGGTTACGAAAGTGTGAGGAAGAAGAAGGTGTAATTTTGGTGCCCCTAGGATGTTCGATAAAGGAACGCAATGTTGAGAAGCGTAATGCTATGCTGAGTTCTGGCATCTTCCCAAGGAAAAGAGCCGATTTAAAGATATTCCAGCAGTTGACTTCTCTCCTCGGCAACCTTCTTTCCGGTGGCTCACTTCTTGCGTCGTCGTGTCCCTCCAATATTGAAGCAGCAAGGTTTACATCTGGTAGGGCCTTGGATTCATTCAAGGAGTGCCGTAGGCTTATGTGCATCGGGATTGGGGATGGTAAGTTCCACTAGGAGAGAGTGTAGTTGCTGTTAGTATTTTCTTTTTAAATTGTATTTATCTTTTGGGTGTGATTCCAGGTCAGGTCGATCTTCGGCGACCCGCCAAATGCTTTAATAATAATAAAAAAAACGTGTTTTCCAAAGAATATGATTGTTGGAGTAATAGTAGATTAGCTTACAAAGAGGAGGGAGGGGGTTTACCGACATGGTGGCTTTTGGGGTCTTCCATTACTGTGTTTGTGTCCTATGAATGGGTTCATGAGTGGATGTAGTTAGGTATTGAACGGTTCCTTGCGTGGCGGGTGCAGTGCTGGGCAGACGAAGTTGGTGGGATAATACTCAGTGCGACTAAGTGCATTGCATTTAAAGTAATAGGTGAGTTTCACTTTAAAATTTGTAAAGTAGATGTTGTTAGCCTGGTGAAATGAGAGAAAAAGTGAACGACACATTAAGTACACCCAATTGTGCTAATTGTTGTAATGATTCCAATTTATTAAGAGAGGATGGGGTCTTGCAGTGGTGTTGTAGAGGAAACGTGCCAGTGGAATGTGAGGAGTAAGGATGATTGGGTTCAACGCAGTAGTGTAGGTTTAGATGAGTAGGTACGTTCTTATTAGTATTTGAAAGTACGCTTTAATCTCTGAATGTGACATGGTTGGTGATATATACTGTGGTTTAAATGTTAGCTTTGAAGAAAAAAATGGGTCAACAACTTTGTAGTAAGATTTATGAGAATGTTCGTGGGAGGAAAAATTAGTAAAAATATGCCTTTTAACACAATGTGTTGTTATAGTTGTCAATTTAGATGGTAATATTAGTTCTGACGATGCAGCAGCTGTGTGAGATGCATTTGTTGAAAATTTGATGTGTATAGTAAATCAGGGTTGGGAGCAGTGTTGTTAATGAATCAAATCAGTTGTTATTAGTTTAACATTAAATTTTGACGTGTTTGTAACATTTGGTGAATGTGGTTAGTCTTTTCAGGTGTTGTGAACCATACGAGTGCAATGAATTTAATATTTTGTGATATGCGTTGTTTTTTTTTTTGCTTGAATAAGGGGTATTCATGGTTCAGTTTTTTCACAAACGGAACTGAAACTGCGTAAACCATGTTGAATGGTTTAGAAATTGAACTAAACTGCTTTTTCACATAGGAATTGGTTTTAAATTAGTTTATCATGTAGTGCATAGTTTAAACCAGTTCATAAAAATAAAACCTATCTTAACTTATTAAAGTAGTATAAACTGGTTTATATGCTACACCTATTTTTTAACATACCCAAAATTAATTTTAACATTTTTCTCATTTTTCGTCCACCTCTCTGTCGCCCATTTTCTTGTTGTCCACCTGTGTCCTCCCTTTATCCCTCTTTTGACCTCTCTTTTTTGTCTCTCTATTATCATTTATGTTTTCTTTAATACAAGTTAAATAAATTCTTTCAGTGTAATAATTCGATAATAGATTTTAACTCTACAATTTTAAATGTTGCTAGCTAATTAATAATAGAAAATAATAAATTTAGTTACGACTAGTATGTCTCAATGTATATGAACTACTAAAAAGATAAACAAAAATTGAAAGCCAGTCTAAATTTTTATTTTTAAGTATTTTAATGAAGCACATTATATATAAAGAGTCAGTATTTTAGAAAGATTTAATGGGTATTCATTAATTACAAAGATTCAATGAATACTTATTAATTAAATCTTTTAACTATTATTCGTTAATGAGTACTCATAAATTAAAAAGATTTACTGAAATTTTCTTTTATCCTTTAGTAGTTTACATATATTGAGGAACACTAAAAGGTAATTTTCTTCTAACATAATGTGTTGTTATAGTTGTCAATTTAGATGGTAATATTAGTTTCTAATGATGCAACAACTGTGTGAGATGCATTTATTGAAAATTGTATTGAAAATTTTATGTGTACAGTAAATCAAGGTTGGGAGCAGTGTTGTTAATGAATCGAATCAGCTGTTATTGACAAGTTTAACATTAAATTTTGGCTTCAAGTGTTTCTAACATTTGGTGAATGTGGTTAGTCTTTTCTAGTGTTGTGAACCATAGCAATGCAATGAATTTAATCTTTTGTGATTTGCGTTGTTTTATATTTGGCCTGAATAAGAGGTGTTCATAGTTCTATTTTTTCATAAACTGATGCACATACCATGTTAAATGGTTTAGAAATTGAACTACACTGCTTGTTCACATAGAAATTGGTTTTAAACCAGTTTATCATGTAGTGCAACAGTTTAAACTAGATCATAAAACTAAAACCATTAAAATAGT
This sequence comes from Arachis stenosperma, assembly GCF_014773155.1. Classification (NCBI taxonomy): domain Eukaryota; kingdom Viridiplantae; phylum Streptophyta; class Magnoliopsida; order Fabales; family Fabaceae; genus Arachis; species Arachis stenosperma. The sequence continues at coordinate 43,931,338 of NC_080379.1, forward strand.
CTAAACTGGTTTATTTGCTACAACTATTTTTTAACATACCCAAAATTAATTCTAGACTTTCTCCTATTTCTGGTCCACCTCTCTGTTGCCCCCTTTCTCTCTCTCCATCTTTCTCTTGACCTCTATTCTTTATCTTTTCTATCATCATTTATATTTTCTTGAATATAAGTTAAATAAGTTTTTTTAGTAGAATAATTCGATAATAGATTTTAACTCCACACTTTTAGATGTTGCTAGGTAATTAATAATAAAAAAATAATAAAGAGTACTCATTAGTTACAAAGATTCAATGAGTATTCATTAATTAAATCTTTTAACTAATATTGTTAATGAGTACCCATAAATTAAAAAAATTTATTAGAATTTTTTTTATCCTTTAGTAGTTTACATATATTGAGGAATACTTATATTTTTTTTATTATTATAAGTCCCATTCTATTGAACACCCAATGTTTCAGGCTAAGTCAAATTAGACAAATTTAATTAATGGAATTGGCTGAACGTTATAGTAAATGGAATGAATTAGCAATGATCTATTTTGGCTTATCAAAGCCGTAAAACGAAGCAATTAGCTTCGAATTATATCACCGTACACTTTATTGGTAAATTGAATTAAGTTACTTAGATTTATCAATGCATCACAGAATGGCTGTAAATCAAATTTGTTTGCTTCGATTTACATAGTTATAAACAAAATAAGACAGGCATGTAAGCTTTTTACATGTAGAACATTGATGTAATATTGGAAGCAGTTTATGTTGTTCGTGTGAATTATCCTTGCATATATATTAAAAACTATTAAGACCTGAGACATGAAATTAAAGCACAGACTATGGTACCTGTATATCACGTCATAATCATTTTACGCTACCAACAATCGGAAAAATGTTTAGTTTTGATATTACTGTAGTGAAATTAGATACCAATTTTGTTGGGTTTAAACCGAATTGAACCATAAAAACTAGTTTTTAGCAAACTGGTTTTTATTCAAAAAGTGTAGTTTCAGTTTACCGATTTTGTTTAAAAATTTTGGTTTATTTAAAGTAGTTTTTGTTCAGTTTTGTTAAACTGGTTTTCTTGACCACCCATGTCCCCGATGATGAATAATGGATTTCCTTAATTATACAGGAAGCATTATATGACATGGAAATTGAAGCGGAGGAATACTTTGGTGACTATGAAAGTAAGGAGACGGGCGTAACGATGGGTTCGATTCGGATGAAGGAGTGGGGCCAGATGATGTCCTTCAAATGGAATTTAACACTCCAGATGAAGCCAGATCCTTTTATAATAACTATAGTCGATTAAAGGGTTTTCTACGAGGCAAGGGAGGAAGGTAACAAATAGTGCATGGGATGATATTGTGCGATACACATTTGTGTGCAATAGGCAAGGGTATCGAAAAAAGAAATGGCTAGAGATGGCTAATCAAAAATAGGAGCACAAGATTGTGACTCATTGTGGTTGCCTTGCCGAGATGAGGATAAAGAGAAATGATGGGAGTGGCAAATGGTACGTGTCTCGGTTTGTGGATGAGCATATTTATGAACTCGCATCTGGCAAGTTCGTTGATTACTTGAGGTCACACAGGCGGATATCTGAAGTAGAGATTGCACAAATGACTAGCTTGATGGAGGTTGGTATCAACATTCCTAAAATATATGAATTCTTTGTGGCACAGGTTGGGGGTTTTAACCTTGTGACATTCACAAAGCAAGACATGTATAATGAGGTGAGGCGACAAAGAGGAATGCAAAATGGAGATGTAAGCGCTGCAATTCGATACTTGGAAGGTGTTTCCCGTGTAGACAACAGAATGTTTTGGAGGTACAAGGTTGGATCTGAAAACAATCTTTGTGACCTATTTTGGAGTGATGGGCGCAGTCATTTCGACTATGCAATATTCAGAGATGTTCTTGCCTTCGATGCTAATTACAGCCGAAACAAGTACAATTTGTCTGTTGTTGTTCTCGGGAGTTAACCACCACAACCAAACATGTGTCTTTGGATGTGCAATGGTCTGTGCAAAACACAAGAGTCCTACATTTGGGTTATGCAGCAGTTTTTGGAATGCATGGAAAGAAAGGCCCCTAAGGCAATCATCACAGATGGAGATACCTCGATGCAAAAAGCTATACGTCATGTATTTGTCGAAACCCATCACAGGCTATGTGCTTGGCATTTGCTTCGTAATGCGACCTCCAATATATGTGACTCACGATTCACCTAGCTATTTAGACACTGCATGCTTGCGGACATGGAGGTTGACGAGTTCGAAGCGCAATGGGAGGTGATGCTGGATGAGTGTGGGGTTCGTGAAGTCGAATGGGTGAAGGATTTGTACTGCAAAAAAACCGCATGAGTGACAACATACATCAGAGGCCGATTTTTTGCAAGCATAAAGACAACGTCCCATTGTGAATCTCTACATGCCAAGTTGGGCAGGTTTGTGGAGAGTAGATACGGGGTCTTTGAATTTGTCACGAACTTCCAAAGATGCATTAATTTCTTGCGAGACAATGAGGACGAGCTTGAATTTCGTTCATGGTATGGAACTCTAGTGTTGCAAACTAAGTTTGTTGAGCTTGAGAAGGATGGGTGGACAAAGTACATACGGGAGATGTTTTGGAGATTTTGTGAAGCTCTTAAAAGGTGCGTTCGAATTCACATATGCGGATGCAAAGAAAATGTTGAGGGTGAAGTATATGTTGTTCAAAAATATCGCAGGCCGAAAAAGAAGTGGGAGGTTTCGAGGCAAAATGTGGGTAATAAATTCAGTTGCACCTGCCTGAGAATGGAATCATTCGGACTGCCTTGTGTCCACATACTAGCTGTGTTGGTGCGCTTGGATTATACTATCATTCCCAATATGCTTGTGCTCCGCAGATGGTCGAAAACAGCAAAGTTGCACTATGGCTTAAATTGCACTTGAAATGAAACACAGGAGCAAACAATAACATATAGGTCCCGGCTGGGAGCTTTTGCTCACCTATGCACAGACTAGGCCGGGTTGCATGCATGAGCGATGAGGACTTCAAGTACTACTCACATAAGGTACTAACTGACACAATATGCCTGGAAATTAAGAATGGCTTTAGGCCCCCGGAACACGTTAGAGTAACGGCGGAGGAACAACGAGTGAAGGACCCCATCAGCGTGAGAACAAAGGATACCGGTCGACTCAGCTAGGCATCTGCATCGACCGGGAAAAAATGGCGCAAGTGCAGCAACTGTGGCCAACTCGGTCATCGAAGGACCCGTTGTCCAAATCGTGCAGGTCAGGAGGGTGGCCAACTGTGTGTGGGCGTGAATAAGAGATTTCGAGGCACACAAGTAAAGATGATTATGTTTTTGTTTCTTTTCTGATGCTTGGGACCGTTCTTTGATGTAGCATATTACATTTAATTCCATGAATACTTGGTCCACGTCCTCGGTTAAAAGGTGACTAAATGTTTTTCATGCAGGTGGTGCAAGAAGATGCTCCTTCCAACAACCTGTAGGCTGTACTTGGTGACTTTTGATATGCTCCGGCATGGCACATGTTCATTTTAGTGGTACTAGTATATTAGGGGGAATGTTGTCGCTTCTTGCGGCTCCAGTTACCGTTGACTAGTTGTAGTAAGTTTGTTATATAGCACTTGATGTTGAAAACCTTTAAATATGGGTGTTGCTCAGTTGCATATTACTAGTGCATATAGTTAAGTATCTGTGAATTCGGTCACAAACATTTCAGATCCGTGAAGTTGGCATTTATTTACTTTTATTCTTTACATTTTACACGTTACATGATGTTTTGCTTGTCAGCACATTTTTTATGAGTAAGATCAGAAACTAAAGAAGTATCTTAGAGGAGTAGCTACTTCTTTTGAGGTATATAGTATTATGATGGTAGTTAGACAAGATGATAGTTGCAGTTTTCATTCTCACTTTTTCACTCATCATGACACCAAGCCTCCTAGGGTCAAGTAACCCATCATTCAACAGCCAGTAAAGGCACCACACAGCAGAATTGTTGCTAGTTTTCACAGAAATGACTTGTTAAAACCCTGAATTAGCAAACTAAATACTGGTTTGGCAATAATAGTTGCACATGATATAGACTATCACTAAATAAATCATTAAAGCACCTGTTTGGTAGGTTGGGAACTCCTTTGGGATAATTAATGGGTCCTTAAATTGTAGGATCAGGAGAGATCTTTGTGAAACTGCTAAGATTCTGCTCTTGCTTAAAAATTTGTGACAAAGTTATCATCTGCATGAAACATGTTATCACAGTTAGTTGCTTGGCAAAGTAGTTACACACCACACGGAAGTCACGAAGTCATTAGAAAACTATGAGAAAGGCCAAGGAACTTACGATTGTACGCATGTTGCGCTCTCTATGTTCCATGGTTTCTTCAGTCTTGGTGATATCAAGAGCGTAAACCTTGCCCTGTTTGACGTGGACTACCATAATATACAATGAATGACTGGGTTCAGATATGGGAATAATAACCTGTCATGATCACAAAATAAGGTTTTCCTACATCCACCTACCACCCTAACATTACAGAATCTGAATTTGAAAGCAAAGATCTTTAAGTTATACCTTCTCCAGTTTAGTTGTGGCAGGCATCCACAACACATGTATTTTTTGACTATCATGTTGATGGGTCTCAGCTGAAGCACATCAACAGCGAAGGGACTTAGGAGGAACCAAAAAAGAATGTGAGTTTCTCTTAATGCTCTTAGAGAAACAAACAGGACAACAATGTTCACAATTTGCCATTTCCAATACGAGGAACCCATTTACCAACAACTACATGCTAGTCATCACCAACAAAGTACGTATATCAGCAGATCATTTATGTTTAGTTGGAGTCACTTACATCAGAGTGGGGAACAAATTTTGGGATCAAAGAGTGGAACATGCCCCTAGCAACCTCCAACTCATAAAATTTGAAGACTACCTCACTATGACAAAAAATAAAATTAATTAAGATATTCAGCACTGGTTTGGCTATATAGACTGGCAATCAGGAGACAAAAATAATATCAAATTATGGAAGGACTTACTTAAGGTTTTCTGCCTTGCCGTAAACATACGCAGCGATGCAGCACTCGTCGTAGGTTAGATCCATATCCGCAGTTGGGTCAAAAACCATCTCATAGCTCTGCAATCAACAGAAAAATTGCATAGTATGCAGACCCTATTTACACCTAAATTAATAAGGTTTGCATAGTTTTCCTTTGTTACCATAGGTATGAGAAAGATAGGGGAGTCAAGCTGTGAGATCAGTCCAGGTCGCCTGACCGCGCTCCCACCCTGCCTCGGCAAATCTATCGACTTTCCCGCCAACTCTGGTTGGATCTCGTTTGTATTATCAACCGTAGATATCGGCGATTTGGGATGGTTTGAGATGGGACCTGCTTGCTCCACCTTAGGTATCTTGGGTGGAGGCATCGGTGTAGCTGAATGCAAGAATACCTCACACATGACACTTGTGTAGTCAAGTTGTTGAAAACCAGGAAGGTCATTAAAGGCCTGCAAGATATGGGAACAAATTAGCTTAAATCAAATGTTAGAGATGTTGTATCAAAAAGTTGGTGACACAATTGTAACACATGAAAAATTTTGGGAGTTATATTTGTACACCTTATCACTTGACCGTTGATCGGGACAGCGGCGCGTAGTGTACCCGCCAACGCTCAACTTAGGTGTGCCAGTTTCCCAATGCATCATAGACCCAGTTTGCAGTCCCATCTGTCGCCTGCCAATAACTGGAGGTGGGGTAGATAGGTTCTCGTTGATGACAATGTCATCATCGTAACCAGGGGAGTTGGGGATTATGACATCGCACAAGTACCTGGAATTGCGTTCTATAATACCTTTTCCTTTGTTGGCTGCATTGATCAGGTGGGTGTAGGTGTGGATCTTCTGATCCCTTTGACATCTTGTTGTGGTAGTGGTTTCTGTGTCTGGGCCGGCATGTCGTAACCCAACACTGTGATTGTTTCCCGCAAATGTTGTCACGGTGGTAATTTCTGTAGTAACGATCAAGGGGGTCACACCGCTTGAGTTTCGGACCTTGAGCAAACGCTGAAGTTCAACCAGGTTTGCTTCCAAAGTAACTGATCTAGCATCGATCATCTGCATACAAAAAGAAAAAACTAAAACTTTTCTGAATGGGTTCCACCAACTATTAAAGCTACAAGGCCACAAAACAAGACATATTTAATTGAGATTGAGCATCTTCGCAGACGACAGATATACTTGATGAAGACTTTCTTTGGTTGTCTTTGATAAAAAAATTTGGTTATGCTTAAGAGGGCCTTTCAAGGTCAGACTCCCACATCATGTACACTACATGTGTCGGACCCCAGTGTTGACCAAAATATATGCTAACATTTATAACTTTTGTGCTACCCCCATGTACACTTCATGCATAATTACCGTTTATATTTTGTTTCACCAAAACCCCATCGACTTTACTAAAACAAGTGATGAAATAATGGTGTCAGGCACGAACCTCAACTACATCAAGGATGCTTCGGAGAACGTCGGAGATGATGTCGGCTCAGCCCTGTTAACCCTAAGTTATCGTCATAACTCCCTCAAGTTGCTGCTGTGTTAAACCAATCACACACAAAAGGTCTTAGGTCCATTATCCAAACAACATCTTCTACAAAAATAACAAATCAACACGGGTTTCCAAGGGTTTTGGATACTTACCGCGTCGACTGGCAACTCTGGGTTGACGTTGATGTTTCCAACGTCGGTGGCTAATTGTGCCTTGGTAGGACACTAAGTCGAGAGAACCCACCTACAGAGAACAAAGAGAAGGTTAATTCAGAGTTAACAATCACATCTAACTGGGAGTGGAAGTGCAAAATAAGAATCCCTATTTCGTTAGAGAATGTACCCATTTCCTTCTTCCGATAGTTGAGAATCATTCGGCACAACTTGTTCATCCCATGGCTAACGACATTGTTAGGAACATAGCAGCGGGGGTTTGAAAATATGGAGTGAGGAGATGATATGGAGTTGGATGAACGTGGAGGTGTAATGAGGGATCCCTATATAAGCAAGTTTTTCTCTGTGTACCTTAGCTTTTTCTTCTCCAGACAAGACGTGTACGACAGAGTATGGCCCACAGAGAGGGCGTGATGACTATGATCCGATGTGCACTCGCTTTAGGTTACTCCGTGCCCACTAGACCCGGCAAATGTTAATTCCTCCACCTTTTCCCAGTTTGAATGTTGTGTTTCAAAAGCTACAAAAGATTTTATCATAGTCAGGGCAAGCCATACATCGATTCAATAGATACCATCAAGCCCTTTACTTGGAAAACATTGGCTATTTGTAAAAGTTAAAACAAAATCAGTAGCGCAAATTTTTTTCAACAGTGTATTACATAAAAAATCAAGCTATTTAATATTTTTTAGCCTCTGTTATAGTTGCAAGAAACTTATTCGATTGGTATATATAAATCTAAACTTTATTTTACAATAATATGTGAAAAAACTAAATCTCATATGGTATTGTAACTCCTTCGTATAATAACAAATTCCTTAAGATTATTATTAAGACATACTTTTATTCGTCTCAATAAATAACATGTTATCACATTCTATTCTTTTTAACATTAGTCCATTAGTTAATTACTAAATTTATGCTTAGTTTTCTAATATAAGTAAAACTCACTCTTAGTTATGCACATCCTCATTTTTTAGACAATCGGGGGTTAAAATTCTAACATTAATAGAATAAATTTAAAATAACTTACTAATATTGATTGAAATTACTTAAAAATTGTGTTAACTTCTTACTCGAATTGTAATTTACATGCTTTGTTTTAAATGTTTTACGTCATTATTATAAATATAAGTAAAATTATTAAATTTGTTTTCTATATTATAAATCTATTTTTGCTCCTTCAAAAAATTAAGAGTAAGTTACCTAGCAACTAAAATTACTTAATTACAACTTTCTGTAACTACTAACTTGAATAAACGATTTCACAATTTCATGTAAATTGGTACGGGGTGTAGCGATGGAGGACAAATATAAAGTCGTTGAGTGCCATTCTTAGCAATAGAGAACAAGGAGAGTTTTCTATTTTTACGACATAAGCTCCAAATTAAATAATTAACATCTTTTGTCCTATCAAGTACTATATAATTTCTTATATCTTAATATAACAAAATAAAAAATAAAAAATATTGATTTGATTGCTATATCAAAATAAGACTATTTAAAAAGTTCATACGATTTTTTAATCAAAATAAAACCATTTATAATACGGTTTATTTTTTAATATTTTATCACTCTATTTTTATTATTAAATTTGTATTTAACATTGTATGTGGTATGAAATTTCAGTTTTAATTTTATTCTTTTTCACATATGGTTTTATTTTTATATAGTTTGCTATTTTTTTATACTACAGCAAGTGCTAGACCCTAACACAATATATGTGAGACACATTTTACATTCGTTTTCTCTTTTCACCTACCATATCATACACAATAAAATACTAAACACTAACTATACAATTATTTTTTTCACCTACCATATCTTACACAATAAAATATTTTATTTTATGTTAATTTTTCTACATTACCTATATACGTGAAACAAATCATGAATCCTCATTTAATTGAGATAATTAAGTTTAAAATACAATTTTATTGTTCCCTCTATGATATAGTACAATAATTGTACTTTAAATATAAATTTTCTGTATATTATTATATATAAGAAATAGTCTGCTATAATAAAGTATAAATTAATTTTATTATTTCTTAGATATAATAAAATACAATTAATTTATATTTGAAGTGTAATTATTATACTATATCAAAGAGAGAAAATAATAAAATTGTATTTTAAACTTAATTATCTAAATTAAATGAAGATTAAGGATTCATTTCACATAAATTGGTAGCTTAAAAAAATTAATATAAAGTAAAAATATTTTGTTATATAGGATATGGTTGGTGAAAAAATTTATTGTATAGTTAGTGTTTAGTGTTCTATTGCGTATGATATAGTTGGTGAAAATAGAAAATAAATGTGAAATGTGTGTCATCTATTTTTTGGTTGGGGTCTAAAACTTCTTTTATTATTAGAAAACATTGCAAACTATATAAAAACAAAACTATATGTAAAAAAAAAAAAGAATTAAAACTGAGATTTCATACCACATACAATGTTAAATACAAACTTAATAATAAAAATTGTAACTGAGCTATTTTAGTTGCATTTTAATTTATTTAGGTAATGTGCCCAAAAATTAATATATTGAATGTTAAACAAAAAATCATTTTAGTGTATTTTTGTCGCGATTTTTAAAAAAAATTTTGGTTCATAGGTCACGATTATTCTACAGATCTTATATGTATTTAATGTATTGATGGTAGGTTGAATGGAAGATGAAATACAACGCATAAATCTACTTAAATTATTTATGACAGAAGACAATGACAAAGACGCATTTATATTTTAATATTCTTAATTATTACGAATTTTGTAGTCATTTTTTTATATAATCCTGACACAGGACATGAATACAAAAATTTATAATTGATAGATAAATAATATATAAAATTAAATTTTTTTTATTTTTTTATGTCTAAGTTATAATTTATTGATATAGAATTATACATTATATTCTTGTTAATTAACTTAGACGTGAGCTTCTGGTGTCCCCAGCTTCAACTTTGAAAATAGGCTCGATTATTAATGGATCGACCCGTAAGCCAAACTCATCCTTAATTAGGATATATATTATGAATGAATTAAATTCGATACAACGTAAATCAAATTACGTTGTTTCGATTTAGCTTGGTCACCTACTTAGTCGAATTAATCTATAGTATTAAGCAGCATATACACGGTAAACCGAACCAAGTTGATTTGACTTACTACTTACACAGCATATTGACATTTACTACTTTTAAGTTAGTTGTATTTATTACTTTTAAGCTGCTTTGTCGATTTACTATGTGTATATCGTATAGTATTAAATTGAACCAGACTAATTCGATTTACATTGTATTGAATTTCATGCATTCATAAATCGAAGATACCCATCTCGATTTGCCTGTACTTCTACTAATTTGAATCATACTGATTCAATTTAGCACCAGAGAAGCTAAATCAAATTTGGTCAATTCAATTTATGTAAATTTTTGCAACAAATTTGTGCATGGGACATGCACTCATAACTTTTTTTATTTGGGACTTTTTGATAACACTAAATCCTACTTGATTTATTAATGTTATTTATCAGAAAAAATATTCTATCTTTTAAGCTTAAGCTTAAACTTAAAATAATATTTTTATTTTTTTTATTCTTTTAAAATTTTTCTTACTTATAATCATTTAACATCAACTCAAAAATAAGGTAAACTCAAATAAAGATAACAAAATGAAAAAGATATTTAGCCTAAACAGAATTTTAATATATTTTTTTCCGCTTTCTTTTTAATTGTGGAACACTAAAATTACATAAACAAACTTCTTCTTTTTCTCTTAATAAAACTCCCTTAAAACTCCATATAATTTTAGAACACCAAATCACGTGTTAACTTAATTAAGTCATTTATTTAAATTGATTCTTAAATATGTATTAGTTTCTTTCTTTTATTTAGTTCTACCTTTTTTATTTTCTGATTTAACATGTATTTATTAAATTCCTTTACCCGGCAATTTGTTAAAAGTAATACCATATCATTTAAAGAAATAATTTAGCAATGGAAATGATGTTTTAAATCAACAATCATTCATGAAAGTATCTGTAATTAAATTTAAAAATATCAACAACAAACTTGATTCTTATTTTAAATTTTATTTCCTTACCTTTAACATTTGTTCATTTATTATTTTGTTAATAAATTTTTTGTTAAAAAATGTGTTAATATGAAAAAATTGTAATACTAAATGATTAACTCATTCGAAAGTAAATCTAAAGAATCAACAACAAAATGAATTTATTATTTTTCCAATATTTTTTGTTTACTTTTATAGAATGCCATGAAAAAAAAAACAAATATATATATATATATATATATATATATATATATATATATATATATATATATATATATATATATATATAACATACCAAATTTTTTAAATTTGCATGATAATACAGTAATTTATTTCATGTTAATCGTATATAAAAATTAATTATTAATTTAAAAAAATTTAAATACCAAAAATCATATGCTTAATAAAAAAAATATTTTGTGATTCTAAAATATTTAAAATATATTTTTAAAACAAATCAACCAAACATATTTTTAGTATTTTCTATATTTAAAAATCTATCTTCTTTTTTTAAAAAATAGTTGAAATTTTTATAATGTGAAAAGTTAAACATAAAATTTATTTTTGTTAAAAATAAAATAAGAAATCAAAAAAGAAAAAAAAAACCAATTCGCAACCGAATGCTTTCAAAACTTCCATTCCACACGTGCTTCCCATTGCTGTCTCCAATTAAACAAACCGTCGTTATCTCACCTGCAATGGAAGAGCGGGATTTACATTCCCGCCCATGACGATTTTCCTTACATTGAAAAATGGTTTGCTTGTACATCACATAACGTAAATTTCTTTATATTTGTAATCATTATCTTATTCTAGAAGGACATAGCATGCCATTTTTGCAGAAGATGAAATCTGCACAAGATTTGTTACCTGCCCCCTACAATAGGGAGATTGCTTTTGGCGTTAAAGCCAGTCATCAATAGTAAAATTCGCCGCTACATCTTCGTTGATGTATCTATACACAACCCGAGCATCGAGGTCCGAATGGAATAATACTAAAATGCAAGTTTCGTTTGATCCCATCCATGACGCAAAAATGGCCACGATCTAACTATAAAATCTAATGGTGGAAGACACTTCCAGACGTTTCTGAATCTTTTATCCTCACTCCTGACACCACATGTTGGAACGAAGGATTTGTGCACACCATGGTTAGAGTTGATTGGTCCGTAAAAAAAACTAAGAGAAAGAAGATGATGGCAAGATAAATTAAAGACACAATTATATGTTTCAGAAAAACATAAAATAACATATCAGTAGACAAAAGATAAAATTAACGGTTAGTGAAAATTACACACATAATCCTATTTTATGTAAAAATATAAATATTACATCTATGCGTATCTAAATTTAATGTCAATAATTTAAAATTTATTTTCATAATTCAAAAATAATATTCAATATTGTCCACTATATATTTACGCTAGCAAAATAGATATGCACACCAACTTTTTTAAGGTGCTCACGAAGTGGATACTAGACATCACAAGAAATACATTGCATGCTAAATGAAGGAGTTACCAATTTCTCACTTGGTGCAGACTGTAACACCCTACTACATAGTGTTTTACGCTTAAGTCGTAGAACAGAGGTAGTGTGGTATTTCAGAACTCTAAACAGTAAAAATATACATATAATACTGAAAAAAATAACATACTAGGAGCCTTGAAACAAACGGATAAACAAAAGTCCCAAAATGAAAAGCGCAATGCTAAAGGAATAGGATTACTTACGTGCTAAGAAACCTAATAGGAACACGATAGAAATTGGCAAAAGAATAAGGAAAAGCCAAGAAAACAGCTTAACTAACCCCCTGACTTAGCCTGCTAAGCTAAGACTAGCCGGAGGATGTATATATACATATAAACATATATAGATATCCCCAAAATACATCAAAATATCAAAGTAAACTCCTGACTCTCCTTCAACCTCTAAGAGGAGCTGCATACATAAGTTACTTGGAGAGTAAGCTAGACATATATATACATATATACAACCAGAAACCAAAATATACCCAAGGACTACTTCGCTTCCCAAAATCCAGACGCCTAGCTAGGAGCCTCTCGACCTGCATCTGAAAAACAACAATACAATATGGAATGAGAACCGGAGGTTCTCAGCATGGTAAAAGTGCCACGCGCATAATAAATAAGGTCCTGAGAATGCCATAGGCAATCCTAGAACTCCGTTATACAATTATCCAACTTAATACTAAACAGAAGCTATAAACAGGGTAGGTATTCTAAATCTATCTAACTTACTCAATTTCAATCCTAATCTAACAACAAACCATTTCTCCATTTCCTCCTTTTCCTCCATCAATCATAATGCAACAGAAACCAGCAACCAAACAAGTTCACGCACAAGTAATGAGCAGATAGTACAAATAGCAAGTATAACAGATAGTAGGTGATATATATCAATTGGGCATACCAAGGAAATGCATAGCAATCAAAACAAATAAATGCATATAATGCATGCCTGTCCTATGGCTGATGGGGCCCATCTGTCGGTTATCCAGTCAACCCGACAAGTCCAAAAACCTTAGACTGTCCCCCGTCGCGCATCCCCAAGAGTCTATGCATAGAGTTCACATTCAATCATCATATAAATCACTCAGTGGGGGTTATCCATACCTGAGAATTTATACGTGCCCGGTCACCGTTACGACGTAGGGTTAAAAGAGTATCAAGAATCAACCTGGAATACGTGGTGGCGAGCCACGGTTTTTACCCAGGAAAACTCATATCTCAGATATCATTATTCATAAGCCATTTCATAGTCATAATCATTATTTAATCATTCATCAAGCCATGGCATGTTAACTCCTTTTATTAACAACCTCCCTTTCATATTTTTCATCATCATTCCCTTATAATTCATCTTGATTACCCTTTCTGGGTCCTGACCAAACTATTTATCAAACTCTTTTCAACCTTCTTAATATCGAATAATCTTGAAACCAACCCAACTCTAACATTAAATCAATCACATCACACGAAGATTAAACTTTAACTTCTCGAACCCATGACTATCACTAAGACATCCTCGACACTCTATTTGCTTTTCTATTTTTAATATAACAAATGAACTCGGAATTGTGCAAACTTTATGTCCAGGCGTTCATCTTGAAATAAGCTTTCTAACAAACCAAAGATCATAATTTTCTGATTTCTCTTGCTTCAGGAATAAAGGAAAAACCGTGACTGCTCTGCAGTGCATAAAACCATAAAAATAGCAGCAGCATGTGATATTCAAAATTCAATATAAAATCCAAGTTAAATCCAATGACTTTAAAAATTAATATAGTTAAAATCTACTCATCTATGTTTCTTTCTCAAATGATTCTGAGTTAATACAATTTTTAATCAAGTTACATTACCTGGAAGTTAAGAAAAAATGAGTCAAAATCTGTTTTAGAAACCAACAAGCTTAGTGCCTTTCAATTTGAATAAATTTTATTATATAACTCCAATTAAGCTAAATTTTGGTTTGGGAACTCCTAGCTCATCTAGAAACAAGTGTGTCTTGGTTGCAACCCAATTTCTATTCAATTCTAAGAGTTACAAGCATTGGAAGTTGATGCATAGCTTGCTGAAATCTGTTTCTTTTCAACTTTGACCACCAATATTCAAAAATTCACAACTCCCAGTCCTAAACTCTTAAAATTTTGAAGTTTTATAGAAATAAACCAATTTAATCAAATTTTATAACAAAATTGGTTTTGCTCCAAAACTCAACTCGTAGAAGTCGCAGCAAGACAAACAAGTTGCTGCTCTGTTTGACCTTTTCTGCTGCAGGGCAGATTTAACAACCTAATTTTAAAATTTTGCCATAAATTGTATATTTAATAAAAAGGTCCCAAATTTTTCAGTTTAGTTCCTTATATTCCCAAGTTTATCCCAAACTTAGTCTCATGCAATTCCGATCATTACATAATTAGTTACAGCATATGCAATACCACTACAACACAACTCTACATCCTTATTAACAAACACCAATCCTAATCCATCATAAATAAATATAAGAGCACACCATTAATAACTTCCACACCTCATACTTCCAATATATATCCACCAAAAAATCTATTCCAACAACATTACAAGGCTAATCATTAAATACAACAAACAATTCAACTTATTCTATGGTTCCTCTAACCTAAGTTTTCACAACACCGTAAATATTAAACGTGCGAAACTTAAACCATACCTTGGCCGATCACTTAATTCACCCAAGGCAGCCTCTCAACACAAAATCACAGCCCCTCCAAACTCAATCAAATAGCTCCAAAGCAAGCCTTGTCACCAACAAAGCTCCAAGTAATCTAAATTCAAGTCCAATGCATAAACACCCTCTTAAACTACACCTAATACACATATATATGTTCCAATTCAGTTTTCTATTACCAAAAACAAGATTGAGCTAGGGTTAGGGTGTTCTTACCATACCCATATGCTCAATAGCTTGAGTCCACATGTTCCGGAAGCTAACTTGAACATAGAACATAGAAATTGGACAAGATTCACCATAGGTTTTCAAGTTTACCAAAGAAAGAGGGATATGGATTCTGAACTTAATAGGAGGCTTTCCAGTGAAATTGTTCAGATAGAAAGGTAGAGCTCAATGCGCTAAGCGCGTGGTCGCAAACGGTGCGGCAATCGGAGCCCGTACGGAGGAGTTATGGTGGTGAGAAGGAAAGGTGAGTGTTAGGTTTCTTCTCCTCCCCCCTTGCTGTGTGTTTCATTGCTTTTGTGAAATGGAGAAGATGAAGCTGCTGCTTCATTTATGTTATGGGTCCGGTTGAACCAACGGGCCCGGTTTGGACTCTGGTTCAACTGGTTCGGCCCTTTCGGTCCGATTTTGGGTCAAATTTTCGAAATTGGTATCAAAATTTTTGTTTCGACTAGCTCTATCCTATTTTGATATTAGTTTTGTATTTTTAGCTTTTCTAATAAAAATTCAATTTATTAGTTAATAATTTACCAATTTTAGCGGGGTTTACATCCTACCCACCTAATTAAGAATTTTGTCCTCAAAATTCAGAGTGAGTTACCTGAACAGAGGTGTGGGTAGTCCTTTTGCATCTCTGATTCAAGCTCCCAGGTATGTTCTTCAATACCAGCCCGACTTCAAGCTACTTTCACCAAAGAAACTTCCTTTCTGCGGAGACGTTTGGTGTTGGTATCATCAATCCTAACCGGAGTTACTGGAAGCGTAAGGTCTTCTTTCACTTGGACTGATTTCGGCTCTAGGACATGACTAGGATCAAAAGTGTATTTACGAAGCTGCGACACGTGGAACACGTCATGCAGGTTCGAAAGATGTGGTGGTAACGCAATCCTATACGCTATTGGTCCAATTCTCTTCAGGATTTCGAATGGCCCAATGTAACGGGTATTTAACTTCTTGGTTTTGATGGAACTCCCTATTCCAGTGGTCGGAGTAACCTTCAAGAAGACGTGTTCTCCTTCCTCAAATTCTAAGGGCTTCTATCTTTGGTTAGCATAGCTCTTCTGAAGGCTTTGAGCTTCAAGCATTCGACTCTGAATTCTCTTTATTTGCTCAGTGGTTTCATTTACTATTTCTGGTTCTATCAAGCTCTTTTCTCCTACTTCGTACCAACATAATAGAGACTGGCATTTTATTCTATATAAAGCCTCATATGGAGCCATTCCAATACTTGCATAATAGCTTTTGTTATAAGCAAATTCTACCAGAGGCATATATCGATCCCAGCTCGTCGGTTGATCCAAAACACAAGCTCTTAGCATGTCTTCCAAGGTTTGGATCGTTCTTTCTGATTGGCCATCTATCTGAGGATGATAGGCAGTGCTTAGGCTTAATTAAGTGCCAAAAGCTCGCTGAAAAGCACTCCAGAATCGTGATGTAAAGCGAGGATCTCTATCTGACACAATGGTGGAAGGTACGCCATGTAACCTCACAATCTTCTTTATGTATATGCGCGCTAACTTCTCCATAGAACAACTTATCCGAATAGGCAGAAAATGAGCTGACTTGGTCAATCGGTCTATAACCATCCAAATGGCATGACAACCTGTGCGAGTCCTTGGTAAGCTCAATACAAAATTCATAGCAATGCTCTCCCATTTCCACTGTGGGATTTCCAAAGGTTGAAGGGTTCCTGCTGGTCTTTAGTGTTCAATCTTGACTTTTTGACAAGTTAAGCATTTGGAAACATGTAACACCACATCATTTTTCATTTTTAGCCACCAAAACATCGTTTTTAAGTCTTGGTACATCTTAGTACTTCCAGGATGAATGGAGAACCCACTCTTATGAGCTTCCTCCAATATGCTCTGTCGCAAATTCCCGACATCTGGCACGATTATCCGGCCCTTGAACCTCCACAACCCATCTTTATCTTCTGACACTCTCCATTGCTTGCCTCTCTCAATCACCGGCAAAATCTTATACAATTCTTTGTCATTCTGATGAGCCCTTATCAGTTCGGCCTTGAAGTCACTTGAGATCTGTAACTGGCTTAGGCATAAAGTCCCAAACTCCTCTCTGATTCCCAGTTTCAATCCTTGGAAGGCTCTCAACAACTCTTCCTCTCTTAGCATCATCTAAGCAGCACATAGGGATTTCCTACTCAAGGCATCTGCCACTACATTCGCCTTTCCTGGATGATAGTTTAGCTCGAAGTCATAATCCTTCAGGAGTTCTATCCACCTCCTCTGACGCATATTCAAGTCTTTTTTCTCAAATAGGTACTTTAGACTTTTATGGTCTGAGAAGACTTGAAATTTCAATCCATAAAGATAATGCCTCCAAATCTTCAAGGCAAAGACAATGGCTGCAAGTTCCAAATCATGAGTTGGATAGTTTCTTTCATGTGGCCTTAACTGACGTGAGGCATAAGCTACAACCTTATGATACTGCATCAACACGCATCCTAAACCTTTCAAGGATGCATCACAGTACACCTCAAATGGTTCTCTCGGCTCAGGCAACACTAATACAGGGGCGGTAGTCAATCTCTGCTTTAAGGCAAGGAAACTCTCCTCACACTCAGGAGTCCACACAAAAGGAACATCCTTCCTGGTCAGCTTAGTCAAGGGTAAAGCGAGCTGTGAAAACCTTTTAATGAACCTCCGATAATAACCTGCCAAGCCTAAGAAACTCCTAATTTTTGTCACTGAAGTTGGCCGATCCCAATTCATCACCGCCTCAACCTTAGCAGGATCCACTGCTATTCCTCGCTTACTCACCACATGACCAAGAAATTTTACCTCAGACTTCCAAAACTCACACTTGGATAGCTTGGCATACAATTTCCTATCCTTCAAAATTTGTAGCACTGTTCGCAGGTGTTCTGCATGCTCATCCTCGGTCTTAGAATAGATAAGAATGTCGTCAATAAATACAACAACAAATTTATCCAGATATGGACGGAAAATTCTGTTCATGTAATCCATGAATATCGCCAGAGCATTAGTCAGTCCGAAGGACATCACGGTATACTTGTAGTGGCCATATCACGTTTTGAAGGTAGTCTTTGTGATATCCTCATCTCTAACCCTTATCTGGTAGTATCCGGATCGTAGATCAATCTTGGAAAACACATCGGCTCCCTGTAATTGGTCCATCAGGTCATCAATCCTTGGCAACGGATATTTATTCTTCACTGTAACCTTATTCAGCTGCCTATAGTCAACACATAAGCACATGGTTCCATCTTTCTTCTTCACCAATAATACTGGTGCACCCCACTGAGATACACTTGGTCGGATAAAATTCTTACCTAACAGATCCTCTAGTTGAGACTTCAATTCGGCCATTTCTAGAGGCGACATCCTGTAAGGAGCACTCGAGATTGGTCCGGCCCCAGGTACTAAATCAATAACAAACTCAACTTTCCGTTTTGGTAGAAATTCATCAATATCATTAGGGAACACCTCCGGAAACTCACACACAACCGAGATTTGTTCCAAGTTCTAATCATCTCCCGAAACACTCGCAGCTAACAACAATATCCCCTGACATTCGGCCCCAGAACAGTTCACTGTCATGGAACTCAAGTAGTAGTTATTCATTACAACCGGCCCTTCAGTGCCTTCAGGCATGAAATACACTGTTATCTCCGAGCAATCTAGTAGAACGCGGTTCTTGGATAACCAGTCCAATCCCAGAATGAGATCGAGACCAGTCATCGGCAAACAAATTAAGTTATGCACGAAATCACGCCCTTGTACTCAAAAAGGAACTTGGGGGCACCCTAATCTAGTCACCATAGCCTCGTGTGTAGCATTATATATCTTAAAATTATACCCCAACACTACTATTTTCAATCCTAGCTCATCAGCCTTCTCAAATGCAATAAAAGTATGTCAAGCCCCAGAATCTAACAAAGCATTCAAAGTTTTACCTGCCATTTCATAGTTACCTCTGATCAATGCCTCTGACCCCTCAGCGTCTACTGAAGAAGTAGTGTATACCCTTCCTGGTTGCTGTACTTTGCCTGTCTCATACCTCTTCTTCTCTGAGCAACTACTAGCCAAATGTCCCGGCTGCCCACAGGATTAACAGACCCCAATCCCAAACCTGCATGGCCCTGAATGATACTTCCCACATCTGTGACAATTCATATCCTGTTGTGGCTGCTTACCCTGTCTCCTTCCCTGATTAGCATTGGTATTAGGCCTCCTGGAATTGCCTTGCCCCTGATTGTTTTGAGGGACAAAGCCACCACGCTTGAACTGTCTGCCTCTGGGTGCAAAGTTTCTCCCTGTGGCCCTTTAGAATAGCATCCTCAGACTCCCTTTTTCTGCTGCAGCCCTTCTAACACAATCCTTTGCCACCCTGGTCCTATTCACCGGCTCAGAAAATACCCGAATCTGCATAGGCGCCACAAAGCTCTAAATTCACAACTCCCAATCCTAAACTCTTAAAATTCTGAAATTTTAGAGCAATAAATCAAGTTACTCAAATTTTATAACAAAATTGGTTTCGCTCTAAAACTCAACTCGTAGAAGTCACAGCAAGACAAACAAGTTGCTGCCCTGTTTGACCTTTTTTGCTGCAGGACAGATTTAACAACCTAACTTTAAAAATTTTCCATAAATTGTATATTTAACAAAAAGGTCCCAAATTTTCCAGTTTAGTTCCTTATATTCCCAAGTTTAGCCCAAACTTGGTCTCATGCAATTCCGATCATTACATAATTAGTTACAGCATATGCAATACCACCACAACACAACTCTATATCCTTATTAACAAACACCAATCCTAATCCATCATAAATAAATATAAGAGCACACCATTAACAACTTCCACACCTCATACTTCCAATATATATCCACCAAAAAATCTATTCCAACAACATTACAAGGTTAATCATTAAATACAACAAACAATTCAACTTATCCTATGGTTCCTCTAACCTAAGTTTTCACAACATCGTAAATATTAATATAAACGTGTGAAACTTAAACCATACCTTGGCCGATCACTTAATTCACCCAAGGCAGCCTCTCAACACAAAATCACAGCCCCTCCAAGCTCAATCAAACAGCCCCAAAGTAAGCCTAGTCACCAACAAAGCTACAAGTAATCCAAATTCAAGTCCAATGCATAAACACCCTCTTAAACTACACCTAATACACATATATATGTTCCAATTTAGTTTTCTATTACCAAAAACAAGATTGAGCTAGGATTAGGGTGTTCTTACCATACCCATATGCTCAATAGCTTGAGCCCACAAGTTCCGGAAGCTAACTTGAACCTAGAACAAAGAAATTGGACAAGATTCACCATAGGTTTTCAAGTTTACCAAAGAAAGAGGGATAGGTATTCTGAACTTAATAGGAGGCTTATCAGTGAAATTGTTCAGATAGAAAGGTAGAGCTCGACGTGCTACGCGCGCGGCAGCGAACGGTGCGACAATCGGAGCCCAGACAGAGGAGTTATGGTGGTGAGAAGGAAAGGTGAGGGTTAGGTTTCTTCTCCTCCCCCCTTGCTGTGTGTTTCGTTGCTTTTGTGAAATGGAGAAGATGAAGCTGCTACTTCATTTATGTTATGGGTCTGGCTGGACCAACGGGCTCGGTTTGGATTTCGGTTCAACCGGTTCGATTTTTTCGGTCCGATTCTGAGCCAAAATTTTCAAATTGGTATCAAAATTTTTGTTTCGACGAGCTCTATCCTATTTTGATATTAATTTTGTATTTTTAGCTTTCCTAATAAAAATTTAATTTATTAGCTAATAATTTACCAATTTTAGCAGGATTTACACAGACGAAATGGACAATGGTGGATGATAATAACACTAAATGGTCACAATAGTCTTTAAAATATCACTAATTTTTTAAATTAGTGCTTGAAAGATTTTTTTTTATTCAATTAGTTATGTTAGTCCTTCTGTTATTTTATTTATTGATGGTATCAAAATTTACTAATGTGACATGTTGAAATTAAACCCCAACACATATCTAAAAGTTTTAATTAACTATTAACATGACTAATTTATGAAATTAGATCAAATCAACCTCAAATTGAAGAACTTCAATGCCTCAAGTTCTTTCTCCAATTACATTTTGATTTAATCTAATTTCATAAACTAATCATGTTAATAGTCAATTATGATTTCTAGGTGTGTATTGGAGTCTCACTTGACGTGTTACGTTAGCTAGTTCTTATACCACGACCAAATAAAGTGACGAAAGAACTAACACGACTGATTTAAAATCTTTTAAAGACTAACTTACAGAACAAATAATCTTTTAAAGACTAATCCGACCATTTGCTCATAACAATAACAATAATAATTATAATTATAATAACACTAATAGTAAGTATAACAGTAGCGAGTATTATTATTTAAATTAACAATAACAATAATAATAGTGTTTAAATTAACAATAACAATATTTAATTTATAAGAAAAATAAATCAATACAAAGTATATTTTCATTCTGAGTCAAATGTGCAAAATAATATACTGCTCTCTTTGCGATTAAGATGTTGCTTGACGAATGTTCTCCTCAATTTTTTATACCCCTACGTGGCTTCATCGTTATCAAATCATTCTAATCCTAAGATTTTTTAAAAATATTGTAACCCTGTCATGTGTGCCTCTTGGTCCCACCACCATATATGTGAAGGGTAAATTATTGAAGTATTTGGAACTTATTTAAAAAAAAGTGAAAATAAAATAAATAGTAACTTATTTTTCAATATTTGTTTTGTATTTTTATTTTTTAATAATTTTTGACCTTCTAACATCTTATAAAAACAATGAAAATGCTAATTGCAATGATCCATTAAATACACTCCCTACCTATCACTCCTAATTGATCATGCAGTTAGTAAGACCACCATTTATCTCCTATTCATTCCGAATTATATTATTTTTTTGTATGATATTTTGATTGTATTTACGTTATAATAATATATCACTCATATTTTAATTATTTTTTTTAAATTTAATTTTGATTAAAAATAAAATCGTGTTAATGTGACTTATGTTTAGCAATTTTTAGATTAAAATAGATAATAATAAACTAAATATTATTTAAATTATATTACTGAAAATTACTTTTGCAAGAAAAAATACTAAAAAAACATGAATTTAAAAAATTAATTTATCTTATCTTATCTTATAATGTTAATTTAGATTTTTTAAATGAATCTTATTAACCAACTTTATAATAACAATTAATATTTACTTGTTAAATTAACAAATACATAAAATATCAAAAACCAAAAACATATATGAATAATATATCAAAATATACTTTATTAAATTATATTATCTATAATTTTTTTATTACTCTTAGTATTCTTTTATTTAGTATTATTTTATACTGTAAATTTTTATTACTTATAATTCTATTATTATTTATAGTTAATTTTTTATTTATTTAGTATTCTTTTTTATTTATTCGCTAACCCCTCCATTATTCATAACTATATCGATCCACTATTACAACCACTAACACATGCTTATAAAAAAGCAAGTTATACCAATCAAATCCACATCGGATTTTCACCGAAATTTTTTTCTTTTTGGCCTGCTACAAAAATATTTTTTATTTTTGATCAGGATAGGAGACAAACAAATTTATCCTAACGATACAACCCAATAATTCGATCCAACGGCTATTCAAAACCAAAATAAGAAGACCCACTCCACTAAGTAAAGCTCACAACAACAAGCCCATCCAACAATTCATTGGCTTTGAACAAATTGAGCCACAAAGCCACTGCGCTACGAGCCATTCACAAAGGGCAAAACTCCAGGAAACTCAACTCAACGTTCCTCGGTTAACGGGAGATCAGGTTCTTTTCTACCCTTGCTCTGCAATTTACTAGCGCCACCACATAAGCTACCTTGACGATCTTAGCCATCCACATATTTAATTCAATATATGCACGGTTCAGAATCATGTCATACCAGTATATCAAAAAAGTACACTGATACATTTTGAAAATCTTTCAATAGTATAATAGTGTGGGTATACAAATATGTGGTATGATGAATCATCAATAAATCAAACAATCCAAAGAATGAGTGTATATGAATGGGCCTACTGTACAATCACGAGTCACTTGTAGTTGAAAGAAGGAGAAGTAAGATGAGAAAAGAGGTTTAGAAGAGAAAGAAACAGAATAAACCGAGGAGAAAAAATGCTCACATAAAACATTGCCTCTCATAGCTCTATTTCTCAGTTTAAATGTCTTTATCTGGTTGTTAGTTTGTTTGGGTTTGTCATGTCCTTTGCCTTCCATGGCATTTTTAGATCTGAGTTACCAGCAGTATCAATACTGTTGCTATTAAAAACGACTTTGCCCTCGAGGTTAAAGTTCAGGAATTGAGATTTCATATATTTATAAGTCTCCTAGGAAGCCTCCTCTTCCTCGAGTGAGTCTTACTTGGTCAAGACCTCCTCATGCCAGCTGTCATTCTACTTGATCATGCGACAGCCTAACACAAATTACGGCTGCAATTAGACACTAGTATTAGAAAGAGACAGGTCAACAGGAACAAAAGTGGAAGTTGGGCTGCTCACACACTTCTTAAGGACAGAAACGTGGAAGACTAGGTGAATGGCAGCAGTAGAAGGAAGGTCTAATTTGTAAGCCACGCTACCAATTCTAACTACCATGCAAAAGAGGCTGAAATAACACATGGATAGCTTCTGATTCGAGCAGCCAAAGGCAGAGTGTTGTCGATACGGTTGAAGTTTGACATAGATCGGCCAATTCTCCCACTTAGAATACTAATTCTTGTCACTTTAAGTCTGCTCAATCTTTCATTTGATGTTGAGGTCACTCCAAATTCTGCCAGAGCTCTGTTAAAAGCAAATCACGATGTTGTAGCTATTCTTATAGCAAGGGAGGGTCCAAAGCTTGTGGTTCAAAGGGCATAATAGGAAGGGGATCACTACCAAAATAACTTTGTATGGGGACGGGCCAATGGCCGAATGCCACGAGGTGTTATAACTAAAGGCAGCCCAAGGCAAGAGCTACAACCAATCCTTGGAATTATTCTGTGTGTAGCACCTGAAATACATTTCCAAATAGCGATTGAGTAACTCCAATTGGCCATCAAACTCAGGATGGAAGGTAGAACTATGTGCCAACTTAGTTCGTGATAAATCCCACATTTCATGGTATTTATTTGCTCTAATTGGGTGGATTTTATTAACTTTTTCTATAGTTATTCAATGAAATAGCATGGTTTTTTGTAAATTCTCCCTAAATTGTGCTTAAAAGTGAAAACATGCTTTTTAGGCCCTTATTTGCTAAATTTTTATTCACTTTAATTCTATTTGATGCCTTGATTTTTTTGTTGAGTGAGGCAAATATGGATTGAAGAAGTGAGGAAGGAAAACATGCAAAATGGGAGAATTCAAGAAATGAGGGATTTGTAAAGTTATCAATCTTGACCTCTCAGTACTAAATTGATCATAACTTGAGCTAAAGAGGTCCAAATGGGGTGGTTCTAGTGGCATTTGAAAGCTAACATCTGGGGCTTCAAAATGATATGCATGTGTCTATAGTGGACAAGAGTTTAAGTGTGCGTACAGTGTATGCGTACACTCGAATCAAGATTTAGCCAGTGTGCATACGCACAAGTCCTAGCATGTGACCTCATTAAATGCACAATGTTAGCAGTGAATTTTGGGCCCCCTAAAACCTAATTCAACTCATTTCTGAAGCTATTTCAACCCTAATTCAAGAGAAAACAAGGGGAGAGCAATTAGATTTAGTTTTTAACATGTCGTAGGTAGTTTTTCTAAAGAGAGAAGTAGTGCACGAAAATTACACTCACACTATGTAATTTCGCACAACTAACCAGCAAGTGCACTGGGTCATCCAAGTAATACCTTACGTGAGTAAGGGTCGATCTCACGGAGATTGCCGGCTTGAAACAAGCTATGGTTATCTTATTATTCTTAGTTTTAATTGTAAAAAGTGAAAGAGCATGAAATGAGTACTTGTTACGCAGTAATGGAGAATGGGTTGGAGTTTCGGAGATGCTCTGTCCCTTGAATTTCTGCTTTCCTACTGTCTTCTTCTTCACGCACGCAGGTCTCCTTCCATGGCAAGCTGTATGTTAGTGGATCACCGTTGTCAATGGCTACCAGCCGTCCTCTCAGTGAAAATAGTCCATGTACATGGCTAATCATCTGTTGGTTCTCACTAATGTTGGAATAGGATTCATTGATCCTTTTGCGTCTGTCACCACGCCCAACATTCATGAGTTTGAAGCTCGTCATAGTCATCCCTTCCCGGATCCTACTCGGAATATCACAGACAAGATTTAGACTTGTCGAATCTCAGGAATGCTGCCAATTGATTTTAGCTTATACCACGAAGACTCTGGTCTCACGGATTGAATGCTCTGTTGTCAGGAGAGGCAGTCAAGCTCGTGAACCTAGAACTCAAGAGATATACATTCAATCTAAGGTAGAACGGAAGTGGTTGTCAGGCACGCGTTCGTAGGTCGAGAATGGTGATGATTGTCACGGATCATCACATTCATCATGTTGAAGTATGAATGGATATCTTAGAATAGAAACAAGCGAGATTGAATAGAAAACAAAAATATTTGCATTAATTCATTGAGAAGCTGCAGAGCTCCTCACCCCCAACCATGGGGTTTAGAGACTCATGCTGCCAAAGGTACAATTTCAGATGTAAAAATATCATGAGGTACAAAATAAATCTCTAGAAGTAGTTTTTATACTCAACTAGTAACTTAGGTTTACAGAAAATGAGTAAACTAAGATAGATAGTGTAGAAATCCACTTCTGGGGCCCACTTGGTGTGTGCTGGGATTGAGTATTGAAGCTATCACGTGCATAGGCTATTCTTGGAGTTAAACGCCAGTTTGTAACCTGTTTTTGGTGTTTAACTCTGGTTTGTAACTTGTTTCTGGCGTTTGACGCCAGAATAGGGCAGAAAGCTGGCGTTAAACGCCAGTTTGCATCGTCTAAACTTGGGAAAAGTATAAACTATTATTTATTGCTAGAAACCCTGGATGTCTACTTTCAAATGCAATTAAGAGTGTGCCATTTGGATTTCTGTAGCTCCAAAAATTCCACTTCGAGTGCAGGGAGGTCAGAATCCAACAGCATCTGCAGTCCTTTATTAGCCTCTGAATCAGATTTTTGCTCAGGTCCCTTAATTTCAGCCAGAAAATACCTGAAATCATAGAAAAACACACAAACTCATAGTAAAGTCCAGAAATGTGATTTTTGCATAAAAACTAATAAAAATGTACTACAAAGTAGCATGATACTACAAACTATGTGAAAATACACCCAAAAATGTATAAAATATTTGCTCATCACAACACCAAACTTAAACTGTTGCTTGTCCCCAAGCAACTAGATACATAAAATAGGATAGCACAAGGATCAAGAGGCAATCTTAGATTTTTTCATGAAGCTCAATTCTAATTAGATGAGCGGGACTAGTAGCTTTTTGCTTCTGAACAGTTTTGGAATCTCACTTCATCCCTTGAAGTTTAAAATGATTGGCATCCATAGGAACACATATTTCAGATGGTGTTATTGATTCTCCTAGTTTAGTATGTTGGTTCTTGAACACAGCTACTTTATGAGTCTTGGCCGTGGCCCTAAGCACTTTGTCTTCCAGTATTACCACCGGATACATAAATGCTATAGACACATAACTGGGTGAACCTTTTCAGATTGTGACTCAGCTTTACTAAAGTCTCCAATTATAGGTGTCCAGAGTTCTTAAGCACACTCTTTTGGATCACGACTTTAACCACTCAGTCTTAAGCTTTTCACTTTGACCTGCATGCCACAAGCACATGGTTAGGGACAGCTAGGTTTAGCCGCTTAGGCTAGGATTTTATTCCTTTAGGCCCTCCTATCCATTGATGCTCAAAGCCTTGGATCCTTTTTACCCTTGCCTTTTGGTTTTAAGGGCTATTGGCTTTTTCTTTTTCTTTTTCTCTTTTTTTTTCACTGCTTTTTCTTGCTTCAAGAATCAATTTTATGATTTTTCAGATTATCAATAACATTTCTCTTTTTCATCATTCTTTCAAGAGCTAACATTTTTAACATTCATAAACAACAAGATAAAAAATATGCACTGTTTAAGCATTCATTCAGAAGACAAAAAGTGTTGCCACCATATATAAATAATTTGAATTTTTCTTATTAAGAACTCGAAAAAGATTGCCTCCTTATTCTAAAAATATCTGCTATTTTATTCATGTTTAATGATGATGAGAAAAATAAATTATAGCTTACTTGGAGATGATAAAAATAAAAATAAAAATACTAATTACTACTACTCATATGACTCCTAAGATAGATTTCTAATAGCAGAAGTTATCACAGAATTAAGATTAGAACTCAACAACCTTTATTTTGGGAGATGGATGCTCCTTCAATTTGTGGGTTGTCTGGACCTTCAAGAGAAAGCTTTTGGCGCTTCAGCTCTTATAGTTCACGCCCTTGTTTCTCCTGTTCCTTAAGCAGTTTGCATATCATAAAATTTTGATTCTACTGTTCTTCCTGGAGTTGATCCATAATTTCTTGTAGCTTGGTGACAGATGCTTCTAGGCGGGTCCAGTAGTCAATCTAAGGGATTTCTGGGAGGAACTCCTGCGCCCTCCTTTTGATGGAGTTTTCTTGTACTTGTTGTCCCTCCATTATCTTCTTGGTGATTGGATGTTCGACGGGAATGAACTCATCTACTCCCATCTTCACCCCAGCCTCTTTACATAGCAGAGAAATCAAGTTTGCGTAAGCCAATTTGGCGTCCTTGGAGTTCTTATTTGCAATTGTGTAGAGCTCACAAGAAATTAGTTGATGAACCTCCACTTTGTTTCGAATTTGCTCTTGGATCTCTGGATATTTGTCTTCTTTTAGATCGACTTTTACTTCCGGGATCATTGACCTTAGACCCATTATTTTATGGTAATGGTCCGAATGTTCCTTGGTTAAGAACCTCTCTTGATTCCAAAGTGGTCTTGGATTATTCTCTTTCTTGCCTCTTGAAGTGGTTTATTTTCCCTTAGGAGCCATGATCTTAGTGAGTCTTAACTCAGTGATCACGCAAAACACACCAAACTTAGAGGTTTGCTTGTCCTCAAGCAAAAGAAAGGAAAGGAGAGGAGAAGGAGGAGAGCCAAATTCGAATTGTGGAGGAGAGGGGGTGGCCGAATGTTAATTTAAAAGGAAGGGGTGGGTGCGAAATTTTTTGAAAAAGATATGATAGAAGATATGATTTGTAAAAAGATAATTATGATATGCAAAAGATGTAATTTTAAAATTGAAAAGATAGGAGAGAGTTTTGAAAAAGATAAATCTAAATTTGAAAAGATAGTAACAAGATATATAAATTTTGAAAAAGATTTGAAAAGAAATTAAAAAGATATATGAATTTTGAAAAAGATTTGAAAATAAGAAAAGAATTTTAGGATTAAGAGTTATATTTTTTTGAAATTTGAAATTGAAGAGATGAGGATTTGAAATATGTTTATGCAAGAAATTATGGATGAAAACATAAAAATTAAAAAAAATTGGGTTGGAAAACAAAATTACCTCCCCTCCACATTCCTGGTGTTAAACGGCCAAACACTGCTTGTTTTGGGCGTTTAACGCCCATTTGCTGCTTGTTTTGGGCGTTTAACGCCCAGCCAGGGTACCTGGCTGGCGTTAAACGCCAGAAAGTCTTTATCACTGGGTGTTTTTCTAAACGCCCAGGATGCTGTAGTTCTGGCGTTAAACGCCCAGAATGGCACCCATTTTGGCATTTAAATCCCAGAAGTTGCTTGTTTTGGGCGTTTAATGCCTAGCCAGGTACCCTGGCTGGCGTTAAATGCCAGAAAGTGCCTCTCACTAGGTTTGCGTACCAGTGAGCTTTTTTTCTCTGCTTTCTGCTCTGAATCCTTCTGTAACTCTGTGAACTCCTGTAAATGAGAATTAGTTCTAATGATAATTTATTTAACTCCTATAATTATTATTTAACTAACAAATAAACTATATTAATGGCTGGGTTGCCTCCCAGCAAGCGCTTCTTTATTGTCTTTAGCTGGACCTTACTGTGCTTTAATCTAGTCTTAGTTTTGAGCATTCTTGCTCAAAATTGCTTTCAAGATAATGTTTGACTCTCTGTCCATTAACAATGAACTTTTTGTCAGAATCAATATCCTGGAGCTCTATATATCCATATGGTGACACGCCTGTAATCACATATGGTCCTCTCCACCGGGATTTTAGTTTCCCAGGGAATAGCCTGAGCCTAGAGTTAAACAGCAGAACCTTTTGTCCTGGCTTAAAGACTCTGGATGACAGGTTCTTATCATGCCATCTCTTTGCTTTCTCCTTGTAAATTTTGGCTTTTTAAAAGCATTGGGTCTGAATTCCTCTAGCTCATTCAGCTGGAGCAATCTTTTCTCTCCAGCTAATTTGGCATCAAGATTTAGGAATCTGGTTGCCCAGTAGGCTTTATGCTCTAGTTCCACGGGCAGGTGGTAGGCCTTCCCATACATAAGCTGGTATGGAGAGGTTCCTATAGGAGTCTTGAATGCTGTTCTGTATGCCCATAGAGCATCATCCAAGCTCTTTGCCCAATCCTTTCTACGGGCAATTACAGTCCGTTCCAGGATTCTTTTTAGTTCTCTATTAGAGACTTCAACTTACCCATTGGTCTGTGGATGATATAGAGTTGCCACCTTGTGGCTAATTCCATATCGGACCATGGTAGTATAAAGCTGTTTATTGCAAAATGAGTGCCTCCATCACTGATCAGTGCTCTAGGGACACCAAATCTGCCAAAGATATATTTCTAGAGGAACTTCAGTACTGTCCTAGTATCGTTAGTGGGTGTTGCAATTGCCTCCACCTATTTAGATACATAGTCTACTGCCACCAGAATGTAAGTGCTTGAGTATGATGGTAGGAAAGGACCCATGAAGTCAATACCCCATACATCAAACAACTCAATCTCTAAGATCTCTTGTTGAGACATGGCGTAACCATGAGGCAGATTACCAGCTCGTTGGCAACTGTCACAGTTACGTACAAACTCTCGGGAGTCTCTATAGATTGTAGGCCAATAGAAGCCACATTGGAGGACTTTGGTGGCTATTTGCTCACCTCCGAAATGTCCTCCATATTGTGATCCATGGCAATGCCATAGGATCTTCCGTGCCTCTTCTCTAGGCATACACCTACAGATTAGTCCATCTGCGCATCTCTTGAAGAGATATGGTTTATCCCACAAGTAGTACTTCACATCAGAAAGTAGTTTTTTCTTTTGCTGCCTGCTGAACTCCTTGGGAATGAATCTTGCAGCTTTATAGTTTGCGATGTCTGCAAACCATGCAACTTGTTCATCCCATGGCTAACGACATTGTTAGGAACATAGCAGCGGGGGTTTGAAAATATGGAGTGAGGAGATGATATGGAGTTGGATGAACGTAGAGGTGTAATGAGGGATCCCTATATAAGCAAGTTTTTCTCTGTGTACCTTAGCTTTTTCTTCTCCAGACAAGACGTGTACGACAGAGTATGGCCCACAGAGAGGGCGTGATGACTATGATCCGATGTGCACTCGCTTTAGGTTGCTCCGTACCCACTAGACCCGGCAAATGTTAATTCCTCCACCTTTCCCCAGTTTGAATGTTGTGTTTCAAAAGCTACAAAAGATTTTATCATGGTCAGGGCAAGCCATACATCGATTCAATAGATACCATCAAGCCCTTTACTTGGAAAACATTGGCTATTTGTAAAAGTTAAAACAAAATCAGTAGCGCAAATTTTTTTCAACAGTGTATTACATAAAAAATCAAGCTATTTAATATTTTTTAGCCTCTGTTATAGTTGCAAGAAACTTATTCGATTGGTATATATAAATCTAAACTTTATTTTACAATAATATGTGAAAAAACTAAATCTCATATGGTATTGTAACTCCTTCGTATAATAACAAATTTCTTAAGATTATTATTAAGACATACTTTTATTCGTCTCAATAAATAACATGTTATCACATTCTATTCTTTTTAACATTAGTCCATTAGTTAATTACTAAATTTATGCTTAGTTTTCTAATATAAGTAAAACTCACTCTTAGTTATGCACATCCTCATTTTTTAGACAATCGGGGGTTAAAATTCTAACATTAATAGAATAAATTTAAAATAATTTACTAATATTGATTGAAATTACTTAAAAATTGTGTTAACTTCTTACTCGAATTGTAATTTACATGCTCTGTTTTAAATGTTTTACGTCATTATTATAAATATAAGTAAAATTATTAAATTTGTTTTCTATATTATAAATCTATTTTTGCTCCTTCAAAAAATTAAGAGTAAGTTACCTAGCAACTAAAATTACTTAATTACAACTTTCTGTAACTACTAACTTGAATAAACGATTTCACAATTCCATGTAAATTGGTACGGGGTGTAGCGATGGAGGACAAATATAAAGTCGTTGAGTGCCATTCTTAGCAATAGAGAGCAAGGAGAGTTTTCTATTTTTACGACATAAGCTCCAAATTAAATAATTAACATCTTTTGTCCTATCAAGTACTATATAATTTCTTATATCTTAATATAACAAAATAAAAAATAAAAAATATTGATTTGATTGCTATATCAAAATAAGACTATTTAAAAAGTTCATACGATTTTTTAATCAAAATAAAACCATTTATAATACGGTTTATTTTTTAATATTTTATCACTCTATTTTTATTATTAAATTTGTATTTAACATTGTATGTGGTATGAAATTTCAGTTTTAATTTTATTCTTTTTCACATATGGTTTTATTTTTATATAGTTTGCTATTTTTTTATACTACAGCAAGTGCTAGACCCTAACACAATATATGTGAGACACATTTTACATTCGTTTTCTCTTTTCACCTACCATATCATACACAATAAAATACTAAACACTAACTATACAATTATTTTTTTCACCTACCATATCTTACACAATAAAATATTTTATTTTATGTTAATTTTTCTACATTACCTATATACGTGAAACAAATCATGAATCCTCATTTAATTGAGATAATTAAGTTTAAAATACAATTTTATTGTTCCCTCTATGATATAGTACAATAATTGCACTTTAAATATAAATTTTCTGTATATTATTATATATAAGAAATAGTCTGCTATAATAAAATATAAATTAATTTTATTATTTCTTAGATATAATAAAATACAATTAATTTATATTTGAAGTGTAATTATTATACTATATTAAAGAGGAAAAATAATAAAATTGTATTTTAAACTTAATTATCTTAATTAAATGATGATTAAGGATTCATTTCACATAAATTGGTAGCTTAAAAAAATTAATATAAAGTAAAAATATTTTGTTATATAGGATATGGTTGGTGAAAAAATTTATTGTATAATTAGTGTTTAGTGTTCTATTGCGTATGATATAGTTGGTGAAAATAGAAAAATAAATGTGAAATGTGTGTCATCTATTTTTTGGTTGGGGTCTAGAACTTCTTTTATTATTAGAAAACATTGCAAACTATATAAAAACAAAACTATATGTAAAAAAAAAATAGAATTAAAACTGAGATTTCATACCACATACAATGTTAAATACAAACTTAATAATAAAAATTGTAACTGAGCTATTTTAGTTGCATTTTAATTTATTTAGGTAATGTGCCCAAAAATTAATATATTGAATGTTCAACAAAAATCATTTTAGTGTATTTTTGTCCCGATTTTTAAAAAAAATTTTGGTTCATAGGTCACGATTATTATACAGATCTTATATGTATTTAATGTATTGATGGTAGGTTGAATGGAAGATGAAATACAACGCATAAATCTACTTAAATTATTTATGACAGAAGACAATGACAAAGACGCATTTATATTTTAATATTCTTAATTATTACGAATTTTGTAGTCATTTTTTTATATAATCCTGACACAGGACATGAATACAAAAATTTATAATTGATAGATAAATAATATATAAAATTAAATTTTTTTTATTTTTTTATGTCTAAGTTATAATTTATTGATATAGAATTATACATTATATTCTTGTTAATTAACTTAGACGTGAGCTTCTGGTGTCCCCAGCTTCAACTTTGAAAATAGGCTCGATTATTAATGGATCGACCCGTAAGCCAAACTCATCCTTAATTAGGATATATATTATGAATGAATTAAATTCGATACAACGTAAATCAAATTACGTTGTTTCGATTTAGCTTGGTCACCTACTTAGTCGAATTAATCTATAGTATTAAGCAGCATATACACGGTAAACCGAACCAAGTTGATTTGACTTACTACTTACACAGCATATTAATATTTACTACTTTTAAGTTAGTTGTATTTATTACTTTTAAGCTGCTTTGTCGATTTACTATGTGTATATCGTATAGTATTAAATTGAACCAAACTAATTCGATTTACATTGTATTGAATTTCATGCATTCATAAATCGAAGATACCCATCTCGATTTGCCTGTACTTCTACTAATTTGAATCATACTGATTCAATTTAGCACCAGAGAAGCTAAATCGAATTTGGTCAATTCAATTTACGTAAATTTTTGCAACAAATTTGTGCATGGGACATGCACTCATAACTTTTTTTATTTGGGACTTTTTGATAACACTAAATCCTACTTGATTTATTAATGTTATTTATCAGAAAAAATATTCTATCTTTTAAACTTAAGCTTAAACTTAAAATAATATTTTTATTTTTTTTATTCTTTTAAAATTTTTCTTACTTATAATCATTTAACATCAACTCAAAAATAAGGTAAACTCAAATAAAGATAACAAAATGAAAAAGATATTTAGCCCAAACAGAATTTTAATATATTTTTTTTCGCTTTCTTCTTAATTGTGGAACACTAAAATTACATAAACAAACTTCTTCTTTTTCTCTTAATAAAACTCCCTTAAAACTCCATATAATTTTAGAACACCAAATCACGTGTTAACTTAATTAAGTCATTTATCTAAATTGATTCTTAAATATGTGTTAGTTTCTTTCTTTTATTTAGTTCTACCTTTTTTATTTTCTGATTTAACATGTATTTATTAAATTCCTTTACCCGGCAATTTGTTAAAAGTAATACCATATCATTTAAAGAAATAATTTAGCAATGGAAATGATGTTTTAAATCAACAATCATTCATGAAAGTATCTGTAATTAAATTTAAAAATATCAACAACAAACTTGGATTCTTATTTTAAATTTTATTTCCTTACCTTTAACATTTGTTCATTTATTATTTTGTTAATAATTTTTTTGTTAAAAAATGTGTTAATATAAAAAAATTGTAATACTAAATGATTAACTCATTCGAAAGTAAATCTAAAGAATCAACAACAAAATGAATTTATTATTTTTCCAATATTTTTTGTTTACTTTTATAGAATGCCATGAAAAAAAAACAAATATATATATATATATATATATATATATATATATATATATATATATATATATATATATATATAACATACCAAATTTTTTAAATTTGCATGATAATACAGTAATTTATTTCATGTTAATCGTATATAAAAATTAATTATTAATTTAAAAAAATTTAAATACCAAAAATCATTTGCTTAATAAAAAAATATTTTGTGATTCTAAAATATTTAAAATATAATTTTAAAACAAATCAACCAAACATATTTTTAGTATTTTCTATATTTGAAAATCTATCTTCTTTTTTAAAAAATAGTTGAAATTTTTATAATGTGAAAAGTTATACATAAAATTTATTTTTGTTAAAAATAAAATAAGAAATCAAAAAAGAAAAAAAAAACAATTCGCAACCGAATGCTTTCAAAACTTCCATTCCACACGTGCTTCCCATTGCTGTCTCCAATTAAACAAACCGTCGTTATCTCACCTGCAATGGAAGAGCGGGATTTACATTCCCGCCCATGACGATTTTCCTTACATTGAAAAATGGTTTGCTTGTACACCACATGACGTAAATTTCTTTATATTTGTAATCATTATCTTATTCTAGAAGGACATAGCACGCCATTTTCGCAGAAGATGAAATCTGCACAAGATTTGTTACCTGCCCCCTACAATAGGGAGATTGCTTTTGGCGTTAAAGCCAGTCATCAATAGTAAAATTCGCCGCTACATCTTCGTTGATGTATCTATACACAACCCGAGCATAGAGGTTCGAATGGAATAATACTAAAATGCAAGTTTCGTTTGATCCCATCCATGACGCAAAAATGGCCACGATCTAACTATAAAATCTAATGGTGGAAGACACTTCCAGACGTTTCTGAATCTTTTATCCTCACTCCTGACACCACATGTTGGAACGAAGGATTTGTGCACACCATGGTTAGAGTTGATTGGTCCGTAAAAAAAAACTAAGAGAAAGAAGATGATGGCAAGATAAATTAAAGACACAATTATATGTTTCAGAAAAACATAAAATAACATATCAGTAGACAAAAGATAAAATTAACGGTTAGTGAAAATTACACACATAATCCTATTTTATGTAAAAATATAAATATTACATCTATGCGTATCTAAATTTAATTTCAATAATTTAAAATTTATTTTCATAATTCAAAAATAATATTCAATATTGTCCACTATATATTTACGCTAGCAAAATAGATATGCACACCAACTTTTTTAAGGTGCTCACGAAGTGGATACTAGACATCACAAGAAATACATTGCATGCTAAATGAAGGAGTTACTAATTTCTCACTTGGTGCAGACTGTAACACCCTACTACATAGTGTTTTACGCTTAAGTCGTAGAACAGAGGTAGTGTGGTATTTAAGACCTCTAAACAGTAAAAATATACATATAATACTGAAAGAAATAACATACTAGGAGCCTTGAAACAAACGGATAAACAAATGTCCCAAAATGAAAAGCGCAATGCTAAAGGAATAGGATTACTTACGTGCTAAGAAACCTAATAGGAACACGATAGAAATTGGCAAAAGAATAAGGAAAAGACAAGAAAACAGCTTAACTAACCCCCTGACTTAGCCTGCTAAGCTAAGACTGGCCGGAGGATGTATATATACATATAAACATATATAGATATCCCCAAAATACATCAAAATATCAAAGTAAACTCCTGACTCTCCTTCAACCTCTAAGAGGAGCTGCATACATAAGTTACTTGGAGAGTAAGCTAGACATATATATACATATATACAACCAGAAACCAAAATATACCCAAGGACTACTTCGCTTCCCAAAATCCAGACGCCTAGCTAGGAGCCTCTCGACCTGCATCTGAAAAACAACAATACAATATGGAATGAGAACCGGAGGTTCTCAGCATGGTAAAAGTGCCACGCGCATAATAAATAAGGTCCTGAGAATGCCATAGGCAATCCTAGAACTCCGTTATACAATTATCCAACTTAATACTAAACAGAAGCTATAAACAGGGTAGGTATTCTAAATCTATCTAACTTACTCAATTTCAATCCTAATCTAACAACAAACCATTTCTCCATTTCCTCCTTTTCCTCCATCAATCATAATGAAACAGAAACCAGCAACCAAACAAGTTCACGCACAAGTAATGAGCAGATAGTACAAATAGCAAGTATAACAGATAGTAGGTGATATATATCAATTGGGCATACCAAGGAAATGCATAGCAATCAAAACAAATAAATGCATATAATGCATGCCTGTCCTATGGCTGATGGGGCCCATCTGTCGGTTATCCAGTCAACCCGACAAGTCCGAAAACCTTAGACTGTCCCCCGTCGCGCATCCCCAAGAGTCTATGCATAGAGTTCACATTCAATCATCATATAAATCACTCAGTGGGGGTTATCCATACCTGAGAATTTATACGTGCCCGGTCACCGTTACGACGTAGGGTTAAAAGAGTATCAAGAATCAACCTGGAACACGTGGTGGCGAGCCACGATTTTTACCCAGGGAAACTCATATCTCAGATATCATTATTCATAAGCCATTTCATAGTCATAATCATTATTTAATCATTCATCAAGCCATGGCATGTTAACTCCTTTTATTAACAACCTCCCTTTCATATTTTTCATCATCATTCCCTTATAATTCATCTTGATTACCCTTTCTGGGTCCTGACCAAACTATTTATCAAACTCTTTTCAACCTTCTTAATATCGAATAATCTTGAAACCAACCCAACTCTAACATTAAATCAATCACATCACACGAAGATTAAACTTTAACTTCTCGAACCCATGACTATCACTAAGACATCCTCGACACTCTATTTGCTTTTCTGTTTTCAATATAACAAATGAACTCGGAATTGCGCAAACTTTATGTCCACGCGTTCATCTTGAAATAAGCTTTCTAACAAACCAAAGATCATAATTTTCTGATTTCTCTTGCCTCAGGAATAAAGAAAAAACCGTGACTGCTCTGCAGTGCATAAAACCATAAAAATAGCAGCAGCATGTGATATTCAAAATTCAATATAAAATCCAAGTTAAATCCAATGACTTTAAAAATTAATATAGTTAAAATCTACTCATCTAGGTTTCTTTCTCAAATGGTTCTGAGTTAATACAATTTTTAATCAAGTTACATTACCTGGAAGTTAAGAAAAAATGAGTCAAAATTTGTTTTAGAAACCAACAAGCTTAGTGCCTTTCAATTTGAATAACTTTTATTATATAACTCCAATTAAGCTAAATTTTGGTTTGGGAACTCCTAGCTCATCTAGAAACAAGTGTGTCTTGGTTGCAACCCAATTTCTATTCAATTCTAAGAGTTACAAGCATTGGAAGTTGATGCATAGCTTGCTGAAATCTGTTTCTTTTCAACTTTGACCACCAATATTCAAAAATTCACAACTCCCAATCCTAAACTCTTAAAATTTTGAAGTTTTATAGAAATAAACCAAGTTAATCAAATTTTATAACAAAATTAGTTTTGCTCCAAAACTCAACTCGTAGAAGTCGCAGCAAGACAAACAAGTTGCTGCTCTGTTTGACCTTTTCTGCTGCAGGGCAGATTTAACAACCTAACTTTAAAATTTTGCCATAAATTGTATATTTAATAAAAAGGTCCCAAATTCTTCAGTTTAGTTCCTTATATTCCCAAGTTTATCCCAAACTTAGTCTCATGCAATTCCGATCATTACATAATTAGTTACAGCATATGCAATACCACTACAACACAACTCTACATCCTTATTAACAAACACCAATCCTAATCCATCATAAATAAATATAAGAGCACACCATTAATAACTTCCACACCTCATACTTCCAATATATATCCACCAACAAATCTATTCCAACAACATTACAAGGCTAATCATTAAATACAACAAACAATTCAACTTATTCTATGGTTCCTCTAACCTAAGTTTTCACAACACCGTAAATATTAAACGTGCGAAACTTAAACCATACCTTGGCCGATCACTTAATTCACCCAAGGCAGCCTCTCAACACAAAATCACAGCCCCTCCAAACTCAATCAAATAGCTCCAAAGCAA
This sequence comes from Arachis stenosperma, assembly GCF_014773155.1. NCBI lineage: Eukaryota > Viridiplantae > Streptophyta > Magnoliopsida > Fabales > Fabaceae > Arachis > Arachis stenosperma. The sequence continues at coordinate 43,970,150 of NC_080379.1, forward strand.
GCCTTGTCACCAACAAAGCTCCAAGTAATCTAAATTCAAGTCCAATGCATAAACACCCTCTTAAACTACACCTAATACACATATATATGTTCCAATTCAGTTTTCTATTACCAAAAACAAGATTGAGCTAGGGTTAGGGTGTTCTTACCATACCCATATGCTCAATAGCTTGAGTCCACAAGTTCCGGAAGCTAACTTGAACATAGAACATAGAAATTGGACAAGATTCACTATAGGTTTTCAAGTTTACCAAAGAAAGAGGGATATGGATTCTGAACTCAATAGGAGGCTTTCCAGTGAAATTGTTCAGATAGAAAGGTAGAGCTCAATGCGCTAAGCGTGTGGTCGCAAACGGTGCGGCAATCGGAGCCTGTACGGAGGAGTTATGGTGGTGAGAAGGAAAGGTGAGTGTTAGGTTTCTTCTCCTCCCCCCTTGCTGTGTGTTTCATTGCTTTTGTGAAATGGAGAAGATGAAGCTGCTGCTTCATTTATGTTATGGGTCCGGTTGAACCAACGGGCCCGGTTTGGATCCTGGTTCAACTGGTTCGGCCCTTTCGGTCCGATTTTGGGTCAAATTTTCGAAATTGGTATCAAAATTTTCGTTTCGACTAGCTCTATCCTATTTTGATATTAGTTTTGTATTTTTAGCTTTTCTAATAAAAATTCAATTTATTAGTTAATAATTTACCAATTTTAGCGGGGTTTACATCCTACCCACCTAATTAAGAATTTTGTCCTCAAAATTCAGAGTGAGTTACCTGAACAGAGGTGTGGGTAGTCCTTTTGCATCTCTGATTCAAGCTCCCAGGTATGTTCTTCAATACCAGCCCGACTTCAAGCTACTTTCACCAAAGAAACTTCCTTTCTGCGGAGACGTTTGGTGTTGGTATCATCAATCCTAACCGGAGTTACTGGAAGCGTAAGGTCTTCTTTCACTTGGACTGATTTCGGCTCTAGGACATGACTAGGATCAAAAGTGTATTTACGAAGCTGCGACACGTGGAACACGTCATGCAGGTTCGAAAGATGTGGTGGTAACGCAATCCTATACGCTATTGGTCCAATTCTCTTCAGGATTTCGAATGGCTTAATGTAACGGGGATTTAACTTCTTGGTTTTGATGGAACTCCCTATTCCAGTGGTCGGAGTAACCTTCAAGAAGACGTGTTCTCCTTCCTCAAATTCTAAGGGCTTCCATCTTTGGTTAGCATAGCTCTTCTGAAGGCTTTGAGCTTCAAGCATTCGACTCTAAATTCTCTTTATTTGCTCAGTGGTTTCATTTACTATTTCTGGTTCTATCAAGCTCTTTTCTCCTGCTTCGTACCAACATAATAGAGACTGGCATTTTATTCTATATAAAACCTCATATGGAGCCATTCCAATACTTGCATAATAGCTTTTGTTATAAGCAAATTCTACCAGAGGCATATATCGATCCCAGCTCGTCGGTTGATCCAAAACAAAAGCTCTTAGCATGTCTTCCAAGGTTTGGATTGTTCTTTCTGATTGGCCATCTATCTGAGGATGATAGGCAGTGCTTAGGCTTAATTAAGTGCCAAAAGCTCGCTGAAAAGCACTCTAGAATCGTGATGTAAAGCGAGGATCTCTATCTGACACAATGGTGGAAGGTACGCCATGTAACCTCACAATCTTCTTTATGTATATGCGCGCTAACTTCTCCATAGAACAACTTATCCGAATAGGCAGAAAATGAGCTGACTTGGTCAATCGGTCTATAACCATCCAAATGGCATGACAACCTGTGCGAGTCCTTGGTAAGCTCAATACAAAATTCATAGCAATGCTCTCCCATTTCCACTGTGGGATTTCCAAAGGTTGAAGGGTTCCTGCTGGTCTTTGGTGTTCAATCTTGACTTTTTGACAAGTTAAGCATTTGGAAACATGTAACACCACATCATTTTTCATTTTTAGCCACCAAAACATCGTTTTTAAGTCTTGGTACATCTTAGTACTTCCAGGATGAATGGAGAACCCACTCCTATGAGCTTCCTCCAATATGCTCTGTCGCAAATTCCCGACATCTGGCACGATTATCCGGCCCTTGAACCTCCACAACCCATCTTTATCTTCTGACACTCTCCATTGCTTGCCTCTCTCAATCACCGGCAAAATCTTATACAATTCTTTGTCATTTTGATGAGCCCTTATCAGTTCGGCCTTGAAGTCACTTGAGATCTGTAACTGGCTTAGGCATAAAGTCCCAAACTCCTCTCTGATTCCCAGTTTCAATCCTTGGAAGGCTCTCAACAACTCTTCCTCTCTTAGCATCATCTAAGCAGCACATAGGGATTTCCTACTCAAGGCATCTGCCACTACATTCGCCTTTCCTGGATGATAGTTTAGCTCGAAGTCATAATCCTTCAGGAGTTCTATCCACCTCCTCTGACGCATATTCAAGTCTTTTTTCTCAAATAGGTACTTTAGACTTTTATGGTCTGAGAAGACTTGAAATTTCAATCCATAAAGATAATGCCTCCAAATCTTCAAGGCAAAGACAATGGCTGCAAGTTCCAAATCATGAGTTGGATAGTTTCTTTCATGTGGCCTTAACTGACGTGAGGCATAAGCTACAACCTTATGATACTGCATCAACACGCATCCTAAACCTTTCAAGGACGCATCACAGTACACCTCAAATGGTTCTCTCGGCTCAGGCAACACTAATACAGGGGCGGTAGTCAATCTCTGCTTTAAGGCAAGGAAACTCTCCTCACACTCAGGAGTTCACACAAAAGGAACATCCTTCCTGGTCAGCTTAGTCAAGGGTAAAGCGAGCTGTGAAAACCTTTTAATGAACCTCCGATAATAACCCGCCAAGCCTAAGAAACTCCTAATTTTTGTCACTGAAGTTGGCCGATCCCAATTCATCACCGCCTCTACCTTAGCAGGATCCACTGCTATTCCTCGCTTACTCACCACATGACCAAGAAATTTTACCTCAGACTTCCAAAACTCACACTTGGATAGCTTGGCATACAATTTCCTATCCTTCAAAATTTGTAGCACTGTTCGCAGGTGTTCTGCATGCTCATCCTCGGTCTTAGAATAGATAAGAATGTCGTCAATAAATACAACAACAAATTTATCCAGATATGGACGGAAAATTCTGTTCATGTAATCCATGAATATCGCCAGAGCATTAGTCAGTCCGAAGGACATCACGGTATACTCGTAGTGGCCATATCACGTTTTGAAGGTAGTCTTTGTGATATCCTCATCTCTAACCCTTATCTGGTGGTATCCGGATCGTAGATCAATCTTGGAGAACACATCGGCTCCCTGTAATTGGTCCATCAGGTCATCAATCCTTGGCAACGGATATTTATTCTTCACTGTAACCTTATTCAGCTGCCTATAGTCAACACATAAGCACATGGTTCCATCTTTCTTCTTCACCAATAATACTGGTGCACCCCACTGAGATACACTTGGTCGGATAAAATTCTTACCTAACAGATCCTCTAGTTGAGACTTCAATTCGGCCATTTCTAGAGGCGACATCCTGTAAGGAGCACTCGAGATTGGTCCGGCCCCAGGTACTAAATCAATAACAAACTCAACTTTCCGTTTTGGTGGAAATTCATCAATATCATTAGGGAACACCTCCGGAAACTCACACACAACCGAGATTTGTTCCAAGTTCTAATCATCTCCCGAAACACTCGCAGCTAACAACAATATCCCCTGACATTCGGCCCCAGAACAGTTCACTGTCATGGAACTCAAGTAGTAGTTATTCACTACAACCGGCCCTTCAGTGCCTTCATGCATGAAATACACTGTTTTCTCCGAGCAATCTAGTAGAACGCGGTTCTTGGATAACCAGTCCAATCCCAGAATGAGATCGAGACCAGTCATCGGCAAACAAATTAAGTTATGCACGAAATCACGCCCTTGTACTCAAAAAGGAACTTGGGGGCACCCTAATCTAGTCACCATAGCCTCGTGGGTAGCATTATATATCTTAAAATTATACCCCAGCACTACTATTTTCAATCCTAGCTCATCAGCCTTCTCAAATGCAATAAAAGTATGTCAAGCCCCAGAATCTAACAAAGCATTCAAAGTTTTACCTGCCATTTCATAGTTACCTCTGATCAATGCCTCTGACCCCTCAGCGTCTACTGAAGAAGTAGTGTATACCCTTCCTGGTTGCTGTACTTTGCCTGTCTCATACCTCTTCTTCTCTGGGCAACTACTAGCCAAATGTCCCGGCTGCCCACAGGATTAACAGACCCCAATCCCAAACCTGCATGGCCCTGAATGATACTTCCCACATCTGTGACAATTCATATCCTGTTGTGGCTGCTTACCCTGTCTCCTTCCCTGATTAGCATTGGTATTAGGCCTCCTGGAATTGCCTTGCCCCTGATTGTTTTGAGGGACAAAGCCACCACGCTTGAACTGTCTGCCTCTGGGTGCAAAGTTTCTCCCTGTGGCCCTTTAGAATAGCATCCTCAGACTCCCTTTTTCTGCTGCAGCCCTTCTAACACAATCCTTTGCCACCCTGGTCCTATTCACCGGCTCAGAAAATACCCGAATCTGCATAGGCGCCACAAAGCTCTAAATGTCACTCCTAAGGCCTTCTTCATGCTTTATGCATTTTCACTCAGCAAAGTCCTCAGGAGCTCCTTGACAAAATGCGTGAGAAGCGGCACAATTCTTCAAACTTATTGGTGTACTCAGTAATAGTCATTTCGCCCTGTTTAAGTTGAAGCAGTTCGAGCTCTTTCGCATTTCTGACTGAGGTGGGAAAATATTTCTTATAAAATTTATCTCGGAACAACTCCCAAGAGATCACAATCCCATCAGGCTGCAGAATGCGCCTCATGTCCTACCACCAGTGCTGAGCTTCACCAGGCAATTGGTAGGTCCCAAACTCAACCCACTGCTCATCCGGAACTTGTTGGGCTTGTAATACTCGCTCAATGGCCTGTATCCAGTTATCAGCATCGGTCGGATTTGAGGTCCCTCTGAAAGTTAGAGGGTGAACCTATAAGAAGGTAGAGAGCGTCATTGGACCATTATCACCATTATCACCATTGTTCCCATTATTAATTTGGTTTCCCAGGGCTTCAGCTGTCGCTTGAATTGCTGCTGCCATGTTGCCTAATGCAGCCATGAAGTCTATAGAATTAAGAGTGTTTCCTGATGCTTCAGGCATGGCATTGCCTATTTAGCCTCTACCTCGCCCGTGTTTGCGTCCGTGAGTAGACATCTGGTCCCTATACACACCAAATAAGTAATATCAATTTGATCAGTCTCAATATCTCAAGTTTAGTATTTTAAGTCCCAAATGCATACTCATGAACATTTATGCCACTTATATCAGTTAGATATCCTAATAGCACATAAACACATACACATAGAATGCACAAAAGCACAATCAGTCCGTCCTTAGGCTCTATAGGAACGAACTGCTCTGATACCATAATGTAACATCCTACTACACAGTGTTTTACACTTAAGTCATAGAACAGAGGTAGTGTGGTATTTCAGACCCCTAAACAGTAAAAATATACAATTAATATTGAAAGAAATAACATACTAAGAGCCTTGAAACAAACAGGTAAACAAAAGTCGCAAAATGAAAAGCGCAACACTCAAGGAATAGGATTACTTACGTGCTAAGAAACCTAATAGGAACACGATAGGAATTGGCAAAAGAATAAGGAAAAGCCAAGGAAACAGCTTAACTAGCCCCCTAACTCAGCCTGCAAAGCTAAGGCTGGTCGGAGGATGTATATATACATATAAACATATATCGATATCCCCAAAATACATCAAAATATCAAAGTAAACTCCTAACTCTCCCTCAACCTCTAAGAGGAGCAGCATACATAAGTTACTTAGAGAGTAAGCTAGACATATATATACATATATACAACCAGAAACCAAAATACACCCAAGGACTACTTCGCTTTCCAGAATCCAGACGCCTAGCGAGGAGCCTCTCAACCTGCATATGAAAAACAACAATACAATATGGAATGAGAACCAGAGGTTCTCAGCATGGTAAAAGTGCCACGCGCATAATAAATAAGGTCCTGAGAATGCCATAGGCAATCCTAGAACTTCGTTATACAATTATCCAACTTAATACTAAACAGAAGCTATAAACAGGGTAGGTATTCTAAATCTATCTAACTTACTCAATTTCAATCCTAATCTAACACCAAACCATTTCTCCATTTCCTCCTTTTCCTCCATTAATCATAATGCAACAGAAACAAGCAACCAAGCAAGTTCACGCACAAGTAATGAGCAGATAGTACAAATAGTAAGTATAACAGATAGCAGGTGATATATATCAATTGAGCATACCCAGGAAATGCATAGCAATCAAAACAAACAAATGCATATGATGCATGCCTGTCCTATGGCTGATGGGGCCCATCTGTCAGTTATCCAGCCAACCCGACAAGTCCGAAAACCTTAGACTGTCCCCCGTCACGTATCCCCAAGAGTCTATGCATAGAGTTCACATTCAATCATCATATAAATCACTCAATGGGGGTTATCCATACCCGGAAATTTATACGTGCCCGGTCATGCTTACGACGTAGGGTTAACAAAGTATCAAGAATTAACCTGGAACACGTGGTGGCGAGCCACGATTTTTTCCCAGGGAAACTCGTATCTCATATATCATCATTCATAAGTCATTTCATAGTCATAATCATTATTTAATCATTCATCAAGCCATGGCATGTTAACTCCTTTTATTAACAACCTCCCTTTCACATTTTTCATCATCATTCCCTTATAATTCATCTTGATTACCCTTTCCAGGTCCTGACCAAACTATTTATCAAAATCTTCTTAACCTTATTAATATCGAATAATCTTAAAACCGACCCAACTCTAACATTAAATCAATCATATCACACGAAGATTAAACTTTAACTTCTCGAACCCATGACTATCACTAAGACATCCTCGACACTCTATTTGGTTTTCTGTTTTCAATATAACAAATGAACTCGGAATTGCACAAATTTTATGTCTAGGCGTTCATCTTGAAATAAGATTTCTAACAAACTAAAGATCATAATTTTCTGATTTCTCTAGCCTCAGGAATAAAGGAAAAATAGTGACTGCTCTGCAGTGCATAAAACCAGAAAAACAACAGCAGCATGTGATATTTAAAATTCAATATAAAATCCAAGTTAAATCCAATGACTTTAAAAATTAATGTAGTTAATACCATTTTTAAAAATTCTGAGTTAATACCATTTTTAATGAAGTTACATTACCTGGAAGTTAAATAAAAATGAGTCAAAATCTGTTTTAGAAACCAACAAGTTTAGTGCCTTTCAATTTGAATAACTTTTATTACAAAACTCCAATGAAGCTAAATTTTGGTTTGGGAACTCCTAGCTCATTCATAAACAAGTGTGTCTTAATTGCAACCCAATTTTTTTTTAATTCTAAGAGTTACAAGCATTGGAAGTTGATGCATAGCTTGCTGAAATCTGTTTCTTTTTAGCTTTGACCACCAATATTCAAAAATTCACAACTCCCAATCCTAAACTCTTAAAATTCTGAAGTTTTAGAGCAATAAATCAAGTTACTCAAATTTTATAACAAAATTGGTTTCGCTCCAAAACTCAACTCGTAGAAGTCACAGCAAGACAAACAAGTTGCTGCCCTGTTTGACCTTTTTTGCTGCAGGACAGATTTAACAACCTAACTTTAAAAATTTTCCATAAATTGTATATTTAACAAAAAGGTCCCAAATTTTCCAGTTTAGTTCCTTATATTCCCAAGTTTAGCCCAAACTTGGTCTCATGCAATTCCGATCATTACATAATTAGTTACAGCATATGCAATACCACCACAACACAACTCTATATCCTTATTAACAAACACCAATCCTAATCCATCATAAATAAATATAAGAGCACACCATTAACAAATTCCACACCTCATACTTCCAATATATATCCACCAACAAATCTATTCCAACAACATTACAAGGTTAATCATTAAATACAACAAACAATTCAACTTATCCTATGGTTCCTCTAACCTAAGTTAACACAACATCGTAAATATTAATATAAACGTGTGAAACTTAAACCATACCTTGGCCGATCACTTAATTCACCCAAGGCAGCCTCTCAACACAAAATCACAGCCCCTCCAAGCTCAATCAAACAGCCCCAAAGTAAGCCTAGTCACCAACAAAGCTACAAGTAATCCAAATTCAAGTCCAATGCATAAACACCCTCTTAAACTACACCTAATACACATATATATGTTCCAATTTAGTTTTCTATTACCAAAAACAAGATTGAGCTAGGATTAGGGTGTTCTTACCATATCCATATGCTCAATAGCTTGAGCCCACAAGTTCCGGAAGCTAACTTGAACCTAGAACAAAGAAATTGGACAAGATTCACCATAGGTTTTCAAGTTTACCAAAGAAAGAGGGATAGGGATTCTGAACTTAATAGAAGGCTTATCAGTGAAATTGTTCAGATAGAAAGGTAGAGCTCGACGCGCTACGCGCGTGGCCGCGAACGGTGCGACAATCGGAGCCCAGACAGAGGAGTTATGGTGGTGAGAAGGAAAGGTGAGGGTTAGGTTTCTTCTCCTCCCCCCTTGCTGTGTGTTTCGTTGCTTTTGTGAAATGGAGAAGATGAAGCTGCTGCTTCATTTATGTTATGGGTCTGGCTGGACCAACGGGCTCGGTTTGGATTTCGGTTCAACCGGTTCGATTTTTTCGGTCCGATTCTGAGCCAAAATTTTCAAATTGGTATCAAAATTTTTGTTTCGACGAGCTCTATCCTATTTTGATATTAATTTTGTATTTTTAGCTTTCCTAATAAAAATTCAATTTATTAGCTAATAATTTACCAATTTTAGCAGGATTTACACAGACGAAATGGACAATGGTGGATGATAATAACACTAAATGGTCACAATAGTCTTTAAAATATCACTAATTTTTTAAATTAGTGCTTGAAAGAGTTTTTTTTATTCAATTAGTTATGTTAGTCCTTCTGTTATTTTATTTATTGATGGTATCAAAATTTACTAATGTGACATGTTGAAATTAAACCCCAACACATATATAAAAGTTTTAATTAACTATTAACATGACTAATTTATGAAATTAGATCAAATCAACCTCAAATTGAAGAACTTCAATGCCTCAAGTTCTTTCTCCAATTACATTTTGATTTAATCTAATTTCATAAACTAATCATGTTAATAGTCAATTATGATTTCTAGGTGTATTGGAGTCTCACTTGACGTGTTACGTTAGCTAGTTCTTATACCACGACCAAATAAAGTGACGAAAGAACTAACACGACTGATTTAAAATCTTTTAAAGACTAACTTACAGAACAAATAATCTTTTAAAGACTAATCCGACCATTTGCTCATAACAATAACAATAATAATTATAATTATAATAACACTAATAGTAAGTATAACAGTAGCGAGTATTATTATTTAAATTAACAATAACAATAATAATAGTGTTTAAATTAACAATAACAATATTTAATTTATAAGAAAAATAAATCAATACAAAGTATATTTTCATTCTGAGTCAAATGTGCAAAATAATATACTGCTCTCTTTGCGATTAAGATGTTGCTTGACGAATGTTCTCCTCAATTTTTTATACCCCTACGTGGCTTCATCGTTATCAAATCATTCTAATCCTAAGATTTTTTAAAAATATTGTAACCCTGTCATGTGTGCCTCTTGGTCCCACCACCATATATGTGAAGGGTAAATTATTGAAGTATTTGGAACTTATTTAAAAAAAAGTGAAAATAAAATAAATAGTAACTTATTTTTCAATATTTGTTTTGTATTTTATTTTTTAATAATTTTTGACCTTCTAACATCTTATAAAAACAATGAAAATGCTAATTGCAATGATCCATTAAATACACTCCCTACCTATCACTCCTAATTGGTCATGCAGTTAGTAAGACCACCGTTTATCTCCTATTCATTCCGAATTATATTATTTTTTTGTATGATATTTTGATTGTATTTACGTTATAATAATATATCACTCATATTTTAATTATTTTTTGTAAATTTAATTTTGATTAAAAATAAAATCGTGTTAATGTGACTTATGTTTAGCAATTTTTAGATTAAAATAGATAATAATAAACTAAATATTATTTAGATTATATTACTGAAAATTACTTTTACAAGAAAAAATACTAAAAAAACATGAATTTAAAAAATTAATTTATCTTATCTTATCTTATAATGTTAATTTAGATTTTTTAAATGAATCTTATTAACCAACTTTATAATAACAATTAATATTTACTTGTTAAATTAACAAATACATAAAATATCAAAAACCAAAAACATATATGAATAATATATCAAAATATACTTTATTAAATTATATTATCTATAATTTTTTTATTACTCTTAGTATTCTTTTATTTAGTATTATTTTATACTGTAAATTTTTATTACTTATAATTCTATTATTATTTATAGTTAATTTTTTATTTATTTAGTATTCTTTTTTATTTATTCGCTAACCCCTCCATTATTCATAACTATATCGATCCACTATTACAACCACTAACACATGCTTATAAAAAAGCAAGTTATACCAATCAAATCCACATCGGATTTTCACCGAAAATTTTTTCTTTTTGGCCTGCTACAAAAATATTTTTTATTTTTTATCAGGATAGGAGACAAACAAATTTATCCTAACGATACAACCCAATAATTCGAGCCAACGGCTATTCAAAACCAAAATAAGAAGACCCACTCCACTAAGTAAAGCTCACAACAACAAGCCCATCCAACAATTCATTGGCTTTGAACAAATTGAGCCACAAAGCCACTGCGCTACGAGCCGTTCACAAAGGGCAAAACTCCAGGAAACTCAACTCAACGTTCCTCGGTTAACGGGAGATCAGGTTCTTTTCTACCCTTGCTCTGCAATTTACTAGCACCACCACATAAGCTACCTTGACGATCTTAGCCATCCACATATTTAATTCAATATATGCACGGTTCAGAATCATGTCATACTAGTATATCAAAAAAGTACACTGATACATTTCGAAAATCTTTCAATAGTATAATAGTGTGGGTATACAAATATGTGGTATGATGAATCATCAATAAATCAAACAATCCAAAGAATGAGTGTATATGAATGGGCCTACTGTACAATCACGAGTCACTTGTAGTTGAAAGAAGGAGAAGTAAGATGAGAAAAGAGGTTTAGAAGAGAAAGAAACAGAATAAACCGAGGAGAAAAAATGCTCACATAAAACATTGCCTCTCATAGCTTTATTTCTCAGTTTAAATGTCTTTATCTGGTTGTTAGTTTGTTTGGGTTTGTCATGTCCTTTGCCTTCCATGGCATTTTTAGATCTGAGTTACCAGCAGTATCAATACTGTTGCTATTAAAAACGACTTTGCCCTCGAGGTTAAAGTTCAGGAATTGAGATTTCATATATTTATAAGTCTCCTAGGAAGCCTCCTCTTCCTCGAGTGAGTCTTACTTGGTCAAGACCTCCTCATGCCAGCTGTCATTCTACTTGATCATGCGACAGCCTAACACAAATTACGGCTGCAATTAGACACTAGTATTAGAAAGAGACAGGTCAACAGGAACAAAAGTGGAAGTTGGGCTGCTCACACACTTCTTAAGGACAGAAACGTGGAAGACTAGGTGAATGGCAGCAGTAGAAGGAAGGTCTAATTTGTAAGCCACGCTACCAATTCTAACTACCATGCAAAAGAGGCTGAAATAACACATGGATAGCTTCTGATTCGAGCAGCCAAAGGCAGAGTGTTGTCGATACGGTTGAAGTTTGACATAGATCGGCCAATTCTCCCACTTAGAATACTAATTCTTGTCACTTTAAGTCTGCTCAATCTTTCATTTGATGTTGAGGTCACTCCAAATTCTGCCAGAGCTCTGTTAAAAGCAAATCACGATGTTGTAGCTATTCTTATAGCAAGGGAGGGTCCAAAGCTTGTGGTTCAAAGGGCATAATAGGAAGGGGATCACTACCAAAAATAACTTTGTATGGGGACGGGCCAATGGCCGAATGCCACGAGGTGTTATAGCTAAAGGCAGCCCAAGGCAAGAGCTACAACCAATCCTTGGAATTATTCTGTGTGTAGCACCTGAAATACATTTCCAAATAGCGATTGAGTAACTCCAATTGGCCATCAAACTCAGGATGGAAGGTAGAACTATGTGCCAACTTAGTTCGTGATAAATCCCACATTTCATGGTATTTATTTGCTCTAATTGGGTGGATTTTATTAACTTTTTCTATAGTTATTCAATGAAATAGCATGGTTTTTTGTAAATTCTCCCTAAATTGTGCTTAAAAGTGAAAACATGCTTTTTAGGCCCTTATTTGCTAAATTTTTATTCACTTTAATTCCATTTGATGCCTTGATTTTTTTGTTGAGTGAGGCAAATATGGATTGAAGAAGTGAGGAAGGAAAACATGCAAAATGGGAGAATTCAAGAAATGAGGGATTTGTAAAGTTATCAATCTTGACCTTTCAGTACTAAATTGATCATAACTTGAGCTAAAGAGGTCCAAATGGGGTGGTTCTAGTGGCATTTGAAAGCTAACATCTGGGGCTTCAAAATGATATGCATGTGTCTATAGTGGACAAGAGTTTAAGTGTGCGTACAGTGTATGCGTACACTCGAATCAAGATTTAGCCAGTGTGCATACGCACAAGTCCTAGCATGTGACCTCATTAAATGCACAATGTTAGCAGTGAATTTTGGGCCCCCTAGAACCTAATTCAACTCATTTCTGAAGCTATTTCAACCCTAATTCAAGAGAAAACAAGGGGAGAGCAATTAGATTTAGTTTTTAACATGTCGTAGGTAGTTTTTCTAAAGAGAGAAGTGGTGCACGAAAATTACACTCACACTATGTAATTTCGCACAACTAACCAGCAAGTGCACTGGGTCGTCCAAGTAATACCTTACGTGAGTAAGGGTCGATCTCACGGAGATTGCCGGCTTGAAACAAGCTATGGTTATCTTATTATTCTTAGTTTTAATTGTAAAAAGTGAAAGAGCATGAAATGAGTACTTGTTACGCAGTAATGGAGAATGGGTTGGAGTTTCGGAGATGTTCTGTCCCTTGAATTTCTGCTTTCCTACTGTCTTCTTCTTCACGCACGCAGGTCTCCTTCCATGGCAAGCTGTATGTTAGTGGATCACCGTTGTCAATGGCTACCAGCCGTCCTCTCTGTAAAAATAGTCCATGTACATGGCTAATCATCTGTTGGTTCTCACTAATGTTGGAATAGGATTCATTGATCCTTTTGCGTCTGTCACCACGCCCAACATTCATGAGTTTGAAGCTCGTCACAGTCATCCCTTCCCGGATCCTACTCGGAATATCACAGACAAGGTTTAGACTTGTCGAATCTCAGGAATGCTGCCAATTGATTTTAGCTTATACCACGAAGACTCTGGTCTCACGGATTGAACGCTCTGTTGTCAGGAGAGGCAGTCAAGCTCGTGAACCTAGAACCCAAGAGATATACATTCAATCTAAGGTAGAACGGAAGTGGTTGTCAGGCACGCGTTCGTAGGTCGAGAATGGTGATGATTGTCACGGATCATCACATTCATCATGTTGAAGTATGAATGGATATCTTAGAATAGAAACAAGCGAGATTGAATAGAAAACAAAAATATTTGCATTAATTCATTGAGAAACTGCAGAGCTCCTCACCCCCAACCATGGGGTTTAGAGACTCATGCTGCCAAAGGTACAATTTCAGATGTAAAAATATCATGAGGTACAAAATAAATCTCTAGAAGTAGTTTTTATACTCAACTAGTAACTTAGGTTTACAGAAAATGAGTAAACTAAGATAGATAGTGTAGAAATCCACTTCTGGGGCCCACTTGGTGTGTGCTGGGATTGAATATTGAAGCTATCACGTGCATAGGCTATTCTTGGAGTTAAACGCCAGTTTGTAACCTGTTTTTGGTGTTTAACTCTGGTTTGTAACTTGTTTCTGGCGTTTGACGCCAGAATAGGGCAGAAAGCTAGCGTTAAACGCCAGTTTGCATCGTCTAAACTTGGGCAAAGTATAAACTATTATTTATTGTTAGAAAGCCCTGGATGTCTACTTTCAAACGCAATTAAGAGTGTGCCATTTGGATTTCTGTAGCTCCAAAAATTCCACTTCGAGTGCAGGGAGGTCAGAATCCAACAGCATCTGCAGTCCTTTATTAGCCTCTGAATCAGATTTTTGCTCAGGTCCCTTAATTTCAGCCAGAAAATACCTTAAATCACAGAAAAACACACAAACTCATAGTAAAGTCCAGAAATGTGATTTTTGCATAAAAACTAATAAAAATGTACTACAAAGTAGCATGATACTACAAACTATGTGAAAATACACCCAAAAATGTATAAAATATTTGCTCATCACAACACCAAACTTAAACTGTTGCTTGTCCCCAAGCAACTAGATACATAAAATAGGATAGCACAAGGATCAAGAGGCAATCTTAGATTTTTTCATGAAGCTCAATTCTAATTAGATGAGCGGGACTAGTAGCTTTTTGCTTCTGAACAGTTTTGGAATCTCACTTCATCCCTTGAAGTTTAAAATGATTGGCATCCATAGGAACACATATTTCAGATGGTGTTATTGATTCTCCTAGTTTAGTATGTTGGTTCTTGAACACAGCTACTTTATGAGTCTTGGCCGTGGCCCTAAGCACTTTGTCTTCCAATATTACCACCGGATACATAAATGCTACAGACACATAACTGGGTGAACCTTTTCAGAATGTGACTCAGCTTTACTAAAGTCTCCAATTATAGGTGTCCAGAGTTCTTAAGCACATTCTTTTGGATCACGACTTTAACCACTCAGTCTCAAGCTTTTCACTTTGACCTGCATGCCACAAGCACATGGTTAGGGACAGCTGGGTTTAGCCGCTTAGGCTAGGATTTTATTCCTTTAGGCCCTCCTATCCATTGATGCTCAAAGCCTTGGATCCTTTTTACCCTTGCCTTTTGGTTTTAAGGGCTATTGGCTTTTTCTTTTTCTTTTTCTCTCTTTTTTTTTCACTGCTTTTTCTTGCTTCAAGAATCAATTTTATGATTTTTCTGATTATCAATAACATTTCTCTTTTTCATCATTCTTTCAAGAGCCAACATTTTAAACATTCATAAACAACAAGATAAAAAATATGCACTGTTTAAGCATTCATTCAGAAGACAAAAAGTGTTGCCACCACATATAAATAATTTGAATTTTTCTTATTAAGAACTCGAAAAAGATTGCCTCCTTATTCTAAAAATATCTGCTATTTTATTCATGTTTAATGATAATGAGAAAAATAAATTATAGCTTACTTGGAGATGATAAAAATAAAAATAAAAATACTAATTACTACTACTCATATGACTCCTAAGATAGATTTCTAATAGCAGAAGTTATCACAGAATTAAGATTAGGACTCAACAACCTTTATTTTGGGAGATGGATGCTCCTTCAATTTGTGGGTTGTCTGGACCTTCAAGAGAAAGCTTTTGGCGCTTCAGCTCCTATAGTTCACGCCCTTGTTTCTCCTGTTCCTTAAGCAGTTTGCATATCATAAAATTTTGATTCTACTGTTCTTCCTGGAGTTGATCCATAATTTCTTGTAGCTTGGTGACAGATGCTTCTAGGCGGGTCCAGTAGTCAATCTAAGGGATTTCTGGGAGGAACTCCTGCGCCTTCCTTTTGATGGAGTTTTCTTGTACTTGTTGTCCCTCCATTATCTTCTTGGTGATTGGATGTTCGACTGGGATGAACTCATCTACTCCCATCTTCACCCCAGCCTCTTTACATAGCAGAGAAATCAAGTTTGCGTAAGCCAATTTGGCGTCCTTGGAGTTCTTATTTGCAATTGTGTAGAGCTCACAAGAAATTAGTTGATGAACCTCCACTTTGTTTCGAATTTGCTCTTGGATCTCTGGATATTTGTCTTCTTTTAGATCGACTTTTACTTCCGGGATCATTGACCTTAGACCCATTATTTTATGGTAATGGTCCGAATGTTCCTTGGTTAAGAACCTCTCTTGATTCCAAAGTGGTCTTGGATTATTCTCTTTCTTGCCTCTTGAAGTGGTTTATTTTCCCTTAGGAGCCATGATCTTAGTGAGTCTTAGCTCAGTGATAACGCAAAACACACCAAACTTAGAGGTTTGCTTGTCCTCAAGCAAAAGAAAGGAAAGGAGAGGAGAAGGAGGAGAGCCAAATTCGAATTGTGGAGGAGTGGGGGTGGCCGAATGTTAATTTAAAAGGAAGGGGTGGGTGCGAAATTTTTTGAAAAAGATATGATAGAAGATATGATTTGTAAAAAGATAATTATGATATGCAAAAGATGTAATTTTAAAATTGAAAAGATAGGAGAGAGTTTTGAAAAAGATAAATCTAAATTTGAAAAGATAGTAACAAGATATATAAATTTTGAAAAAGATTTGAAAAGAAATTAAAAAGATATATGAATTTTGAAAAAGATTTGAAAATAAGAAAAGAATTTTAGGATTAAGAGTTATATTTTTTTGAAATTTGAAATTGAAGAGATGAGGATTTGAAATATGTTTATGCAAGAAATTATGGATGAAAACATAAAAATTAAAAAAAATTGGGTTGGAAAACAAAATTACCTCCCCTCCACATTCCTGGTGTTAAACGGCCAAACACTGCTTGTTTTGGGCGTTTAACGCCCATTTGCTGCATGTTTTGGGCGTTAAACGCCAGAAAGTCTTTATCACTGGGTGTTTTTCTAAACGCCCAGGATGCTGTAGTTCTGGCGTTAAACGCCCAGAATGGCACCCATTTTGGCATTTAAATCCCAGAAGTTGCTTGTTTTGGGCATTTAATGCCTAGCCAGGTACCCTGGCTGGCGTTAAACGCCAGAAAGTGCCTCTTACTAGGTTTGCGTACCAGTGAGCTTTTTTTCTCTGCTTTCTGCTCTGAATCCTTCTGTAACTCTGTGAACTCCTGTAAATGAGAATTAGTTCTAATGATAATTTATTTAACTCCTATAATTATTATTTAACTAACAAATAAACTATATTAATGGCTGGGTTGCCTCCCAGCAAGCGCTTCTTTATTGTCTTTAGCTGGACCTTACTGTGCTTTAATCTAGTCTTAGTTTTGAGCATTCTTGCTCAAAATTGCTTTCAAGATAATGTTTGACTCTCTGTCCATTAACAATGAACTTTTTCTCAGAATCAATATCCTGGAGCTCTATATATCCATATGGTGACACGCCTGTAATCACATATGGTCCTCTCCACCGGGATTTTAGTTTCCCAGGGAATAGCCTGAGCCTAGAGTTAAACAGCAGAACCTTTTGTCTTGGCTTAAAGACTCTGGATGACAGGTTCTTATCATGCCATCTCTTTGCTTTCTCCTTGTAAATTTTGGCTTTTTAAAAGCATTGGGTCTGAATTCCTCTAGCTCATTCAGCTGGAGCAATCTTTTCTCTCCAGCTAATTTGGCATCAAGGTTTAGGAATCTGGTTGCCCAGTAGGCTTTATGCTCCAGTTCCACGGGCAGGTGGCAGGCCTTCCCATACATAAGCTGGTATGGAGAGGTTCCTATAGGAGTCTTGAATGCTGTTCTGTATGCCCATAGAGCATCATCCAAGCTCTTTTCCCAATCCTTTCTACGGGCAATTACAGTCCGTTCCAGGATTCTTTTTAGTTCTCTATTAGAGACTTCAACTTACCCATTGGTCTGTGGATGATATAGAGTTGCCACCTTGTGGCTAATTCCATATCGGACCATGGTAGTATAAAGCTGTTTATTGCAAAATGAGTGCCTCCATCACTGATTAGTGCTCTAGGGACACCAAATCTGCCAAAGATATATTTCTAGAGGAACTTCAGTACTGTCCTAGTATCGTTAGTGGGTGTTGCAATTGCCTCCACCCATTTAGATACATAGTCTACTGCCACCAGAATGTAAGTGCTTGAGTATGATGGTAGGAAAGGACCTATGAAGTCAATACCCCATACATCAAACAACTCAATCTCTAAGATCCCTTGTTGAGACATGGCGTAACCATGAGGCAGATTACCAGCTCGTTGGCAACTGTCACAGTTACGTACAAACTCTCGGGAGTCTCTATAGATTGTAGGCCAATAGAAGCCACATTGGAGGACTTTGGTGGCTATTTGCTCACCTCCGAAATGTCCTCCATATTGTGATCCATAGCAATGCCATAGGATCTTCCATGCCTCTTCTCTAGGCATACACCTACAGATTAGTCCATCTGCGCATCTCTTGAAGAGATATGGTTTATCCCACAAGTAGTACTTCACATCAGAAAGCAGTTTTTTCTTTTGCTGCCTGCTGAACTCCTTGGGAATGAATCTTGCAGCTTTATAGTTTGTGATGTCTGCAAACCATGGCACCTCCTAAATGGCAAAGAGTTGCTCATTCAGAAAGGTTTCAGAGATCTCAGTGAGGGGTAGAGACATCCCTTCTACTAGTTCTATCCGGGACAGGTGATCTGCTACTTGATTCTCTGTCCCTTTTCTGTCTCTTATTTCTATATCAAACTCTTGCAGAAGCAACACCCATATTATGAGCCTGGGTTTTGAATCCTGCTTTGTAAGTAGATATTTAAGAGCAGCATGGTCAGTGTACACAATCACTTTTGATCCTACCAAATAGGATCTGAACTTGTCAATGGCATAATCCACTGCAAGCAATTCCTTTTCTATGGTTGTGTAATTTTTCTGCGCGTTATTTAGGACACGGCTGGCGTAGTAAATGACGTGCAGAAGCTTGTCATGCCTCTGTCCCAATATTGCACCAATAGCATGATCACTGGCATCACACATTAGTTCAAATGGTAATGTCCAGTCTGGTGCAGAAATGACAGGCGCTGTGACCAGCTTAGCCTTCAGAGTCTCAAAGGCCTGCAAACACTCTATGTCAAAAATAAATGGTGTATCAGTAGCTAGCAGGTTACTCAAAGGTTTTATGATTTTTGAAAAATCCTTTATAAACCTCCTGTAGAATCCTGCATGTCCCAGAAAACTTCTGATTGCCTTAACATTGGTGGGTGGTGGTAATTTTTCGATTACCTCCACCTTAGCTTGATCCACCTCTATGCCTTTGTTCAAAATTTTGTGCCCAAGGACAATTCCTTTAGTCACCATAAAGTGACATTTCTCCCAGTTTAAAACCAAGTTGGTCTCTTAGCACCTTTTCAGAAGAAGTGCTAGATGGTCAAGACAGGAGTTGAATGAATCTCCAAATACTGAGAAGTCATCCATGAAGACTTCCAGAAATTTTTCTACCATATCAGAGAAAATAGATAGCATGCATCTCTGAAAGGTTGCTGGTGCATTACACATACCAAAGGGCATCCTTCTGTAGGCAAATACTTTAGATGGACATGTGAATGCTGTTTTCTCTTGATCTTGGGGATCTACTGCAATTTGGTTGTAGCCTGAGTAGCCATCCAGAAAGCAGTAATAGTCATGACCTGCTAGCCTTTCTAGCATTTGGTCTATGAATGGTAGAGGAAAATGATCCTTTCTGGTGGCTGTATTGAGTCTTCTGTAGTCAATACACATACGCCACCCTGTAACTGTTCTTGTAGGAACCAGTTCATTTTTTCATTATGAACCACTGTCATGCCTCCCTTTTTGGGTACAACTTGGACAGGGCTCACCCAGGGGCTATCAGAAATAGAATAAATAATCCCAGCCTCTAGTAATTTAGTGACCTCTTTCTGCACCACCTCCTTCATGGCTGGATTCAGCCACCTTTGTGGTTGAACTACTGGTTTGGCATTATCCTCCAGTAGGATCTTGTGCATGTATCCGGCTGGGCTAATGCCCTTGAGATCACTAATGGACCACCCAAGAGCTGTCTTGTGTGTCCTTAGCACCTAAATTAGTGCTTTCTCTTCCTGTGGCTCTAAGGCAGAGCTTATGATTACAGGAAAAGTTTCACCTTCTCCCAGAAAAGCATATTTTAGGGATGGTGGTGGTAGTGGTTTGAGCTTGGGTTTAGGAGGATTCTCCTCTTCCTGAGAAATTTTCAGAGGTTCTTTTATTTCCTATGGTTCCTCCAGATTAGGCTGAACATCTTTAAAGATATCCTCTAGCTCTGATTTAAGACTCTCAGCCATACTGATCTTCTGTACCAGGGAGTCAATAATATCAACACGCATGCAGTCTTTTGATGTGTCTGGGTGCTTCATTGCTTCAATAGCATTCAGCTTAAACTCATCCTCATTGACTCTCAGGGTTACTTCCCCTTTTTGGATGTCAATGAGGGTTCGTCCAGTTGCTAGGAAAGGTCTTCCTAGAATGAGAGTTACACCCTTGTGCTCCTCTATTTCCAGCACTACAAAGTCAGTGGAAAAGGCAAATGGCCCAACTATGACAATCATGTCTTTAATCATGCCTGATGGGTACTTAATGGAGCCATCAGCAAGTTGAAGACATATCCTGGTTGGTTTGCCCTCTTCATTCAAGCCAAGCTTTCTGATAGTGGATGCAGGGATTAGGTTGATACTCGCCCCAAGATCACATAAAGCTGTCTTGGTACATGTTCCCTCTAATGTGCATGGTATCATAAAGCTTCCAGGATCATTGAGCTTCTCTGGTGAGCTCTTTAAAATGATTGCACTACATTCTTCAGTGAGAAAAACTTTTTCAGTTTCTCTCCAATCCTTCTTATGACTTAAGATCTCTTTCATGAACTTAGCATAAGAGGGTATTTGCTCAAGTGCCTCTGCAAATAGAATCTTAATTTCAAGAGTCCTGAGATAGTCTGCAAAGCGGGCAAATTGTTTATCCTGTTCTGCTTCGCAGAGTTTCTGAGGATAAGGTATTTTGTCTTTGTATTCTTCAACCTTGGTTGATGCAGGTTTATTTCCTACAGAGGTAGGTTGAGAAGCCTTCTTGAGGGAGTTATTATCAACACTTGCAAGTGTCTGACCCCTCATAGGCATTTGAACGCCAGGATTGGGGGCTGGATTGGCGTTTAACGCCAGATTCCCTCCCTTTTCTGGCGTTTGAACGCCAGAACTGAACATGGTTTGGGCGTTTAACACCACTTTTTCTCTCTTTTCTGGCATTTGAAGGCCAAAACTGGGCGTCCACTGGGCGTTTAACGCCAATTTTTTATCCCTTTCTGGTGTTTGAACGCCAGAATCATTCCTCTCTGGGCTCTTACTGTCCTCAGAGGGATTTTGAGTAGTAGTCTGCTCATCCTCTATTATTTGTTCTTTTTTGGCTTTCTGCTACTTTGAGTTGTGGTATTCAATATTTTTCCACTCCTTAATTGAACTGCTTGGCACTCTTCTGTTATTTCTTTTGATAACTGCTGTCTTGTCTGGTCAAGTTGTGCTTCCATGTTCCTGTTAGCATCCTTAGTGTCTTGTAACATCTCTTTAAATTCTGCCAACTATTTTGTCAGATAACCTAAATGCTGATTGATTTCAGCAACTTGTTCTAGAGGACTAAGTTCAGTGGATACTACCTTAGCCTCTTCTTTTATGGAGGACTCACTACTTAAGTACAACTGCTGATTTCTAGCAACTGTATCAATGAGCTCTTGAGCCTCTTCAATTATTTTTCTCATGTGTATAGATCCACCAGCTGAGTGGTCTAGAGATATCTGAGCTTTTGCTGTAAGCCCGTAGTAGAAGATGTCTAACTGCACCCATTCTGAAAATATTTTAGAGGGGCATTTCCTTAGCATCTCTCTGTACCTCTCCCAGGCGTTGTAAAGGGATTCATTATCCTCTTGTTTAAAGCCTTGGATGTCCAGCCTTAGCTGTGTCATCCTCTTAGGAGGGAAATATTCATTCAGGAATTTGTCTGATAACTGTTTCCATGTTTTTATGCTAGCTTTAGGTTGGTTATTTAACCACCTCTTAGCTTGGTCTTTTACAGCAAATGGAAACAGTAATAATCTGTAGACATTCTGATCTACTTCCTTATCATGTACTGTGTCAGCAATTTGTAAGAACTGTGCCAGAAACTCAGTAAAGACTGGAATACTGGCAATTTTGCTGCACCATGATAATGAGCTGAGGATTCAACTCAAAACTACTGACTCCGATGGAGGGTATACAGATACTACTCCCATATGAAGCAGTAGTGGGGTTAGCATATGACCCCAGAGTCCTTCTGGACTGTTCATTTCCACTTAGGTCCATAATGGAGTAAGGGAGATTATGTGAATTTATTTTATTATATTTATTTAAAAAAATTTTCGAAAAAAATAAAATAAAATAAAATAAAAACTAAATTAAATAAAAAAGATTTGAAAATATTTTATGAGGATTTTCGAAAAAGTGAGGAGAGAGAAAGTGGTTAGGATGTTTTTGAAAAAGATATGATTTTTAAAAATCTTAAAAGGATATGATTTGAAAAAAATTTGACCAAGTCAACCCAAAGGATTCGAAAATTATGAGAAATTAAAGGAAAATATATTTTTTATTTTTGAATTTTATTATGAAAGAGAGACACACACAAAAGACACAAGACTTAAAATTTTTAGATCCAATGCTCATTGTTTTCAAAAATTTTGGAGGAAAAACACCAAGGCACACCAAAATTAAAAATTTTAAGATTAAAACACAAAGAAGACTCAAGAACACCTTGAAGACTCACAAGAACAACAAGAACAAAAGAAAGAACACCAAACTTAAAATTTTTAGAAAACCAAAATAAAATTTTTGAAAACTGAAGAAAAATTAACAAGAGAACACCAAACTTAAAATTTGGCCCAAGATTTAATAAAAAAAATTATTTTTGAAAAAGTTTTAAAAGGAAGATACCCAATTACCAAGAACACAAGCACAACGCTCTAGCCAACTGACCTATAAATTTAACGTGTTTTAAAAAGGTAATTTTAATATATATAAATTTTTTGAAAACTGAAAATTTGAAAATGCACAAGAAAAATAAGAAAAGACACAAAACAAGACAAACTAAAGATCAAATAAGAAAAATAGCAAGAACAACTTGAAGATCAAGCAAGAACAATGAACACAAACTCGAAAATTTAAAGGAAAATAAAAACATGCAATTGACACCAAACTTAAGATATGAAACTAAACTCAAACAAAAGACTCAAAGAAAAATTAAAAACTAATGAAGAAAAATAATATTTTTGAAAGATTTTTAAAAGGAATAATAAAAGATGCAATCCTAGTGACTCTAAACCAAAAAGACAATTTTTTTCTAATCTAAGTAACAAGATAAACCGTCAGTTGTTTAAACTCGAACAATCTCTGGCAATAGTGCCAAAAACTTGGTACACGAAAATTACACTCACACTATGTAATTCCGCATAACTAACCAGCAAGTACACTGGGTCGTCCAAGTAATACCTTACATGAGTAAGGGTCGATCCCACGGAGATTGCCGGCTTGAAGCAAGCTATGGTTATCTTATTATTCTTAGTCAGGATATCAATAGTGGT
This sequence comes from Arachis stenosperma, assembly GCF_014773155.1. Lineage (NCBI taxonomy): Eukaryota > Viridiplantae > Streptophyta > Magnoliopsida > Fabales > Fabaceae > Arachis > Arachis stenosperma. The sequence continues at coordinate 43,993,655 of NC_080379.1, forward strand.
TCTTAGTTTTAATTGTAAAAAGTGAAAGAGCATGAAATGAGACGCACGCAGGTCTCCTTCCATGGCAAGCTGTATGTTGGTGGATCACCGTTGTCAATGGCTACCAGCCGTCCTCTCAGTGAAAAGGGTCCATGTACATGGCTAATCATCTGTTGTTTCTCACTAATGTTGGAATAGGATCCATTGATCCTTTTGCGTCTGTCACCATGCCTAGCATTCATGAGTTTGAAGCTCGTCACATTCATCCCTTCCCGGATCCTACTCGGAATACCACAGACAAGGTTTAAATTTTCCAGATCTCAAGAATGCTGCCAATTGATTCTAGCTTATACCACGAAGACTCTGGTCTCATGGATTGAACGCTCTATTGTCAGGAGAGGCAGTCAAGCTCGTGAACCAGGAACCCAAGAGATATACATTCAATCTAAGGTAGAACTGAAGTGGTTGTCAGACACGCGTTCATAGGTCGAGAATGATGATTATTGTCACGGATCATCACATTCATCATGTTGAAGTGCGAACGGATATCTTAGAATAGAAACAAGTAAGATTGAATAGAAAACAAAAATACTTGCATTAATTCATTGAGACGCTGCAGAGCTCCTCACCCCCAACCATGGGGTTTAGAGACTCATGCCGTCAAAGGTACAATTTCAGATGTAAAAATATCACGAGGTACAAAATAAATCTCTAGAAGTAGTTTTTTTACTCAACTAGTAACATAGGTTTACAGAAAATGAGTAAACTAAAATAGATAGTGCAGAAATCTACTTCTGGGGCCCACTTGGTGTGTGCTGGGACTGAGTATTGAAGCTTTCACGTGCATAGGCTATTCTTGGAGTTAAACGCCAGTTTGTAACCTGTTTTTTGTAAGACCCAGAACCTTTGAAAAGTCTTATTATGATCAAGTCCCAAATCATATAGTTATTTACAGCCTTAATTTTAGAAATTATTTTATTATAGATAATTAAGGCAAGTTTTGATTTATTGAATTTGAGATGAGTTATGATTATTATCTAATTTTATAATTATTGGATTATTTTCTATATTTGAATTATAAAGTTGATAGTTATGAAATAATAAAGATTTTATATGATTTGGATTAAATAAGTAATGTTTTAAATATTAATATTGCTATTTTGGAAAATGAAGAAAGTAAGTATACTATTTTTAATTATTTGATTTGGGCATTTAATTGAAAGTAATTTGTAAAAATTGATGAGCAAATAGTATTTTCTATATACAATTAGTGTTGGATTTAATTTGGGTTTCAATTTCTATATTATTCCCAATTTTATGTGAAATTACTAAAATGCCCCTAACCCTAGTTTTCAGAAAAAGAAAACCCTAGCCCCCCAAACTCATACGGCCGCAGCTGCTGCCCCTCTTCCTTACCCCCATCATCACTCACCCACAAGCAAACCTAACACAGACACAAGTGAAACCCATAGCAGTGCCAAAATCAAAGAAGGAAAGGGAGAAGAGGGTTGACGGGAAGGGAGAAAAAGGGGACGGAGGCCGCTGCCCAATCCACGCCGCCGTTGCCCTCGTCACGCCGTGCCGCCAGTGTCACGTTGCCGTGCTCCCGCCACAGTCCGACGCGTCTTGCCTGCGCCATCACTCGCGCCCATTGCCGTCGCAGGAGGAGCTAGCGTCGTTGTCGAACGGTGCTGAGCCACCGGAGCCATCACCTTGCCGTCGTGCCTTGTCCTTGTTGCCGCACGAACAGAGGAGAGTGAGGGACCTAGAGAGAAGGGGCGAAGAACGGAGCCATCACGGGGGCCCTGGCCGCCGCTGCCGGAGGCGTGGAGGAAGGGAGAGCAGTCGCACATCCAGCTGTGTCGCCACCATGCCTTGCCTCGCCGCCGTTGATCTATCCGCAGTCCACTTCCGCCGGAGCTCATGCCATCACCGATTGAGCACCACGAAGAACAGAGGGTGCGCTCGATGAGTGAGAAGGGATGGAGGCTGGGTTTTTATTGCTGTACTACTCCATTTCTACGTCTACCATGCCCTAATGAAGCTGTTGGAGCCTCTGCCATCATCGGGGTGGCTGTTTAATTGATGTCGCTGCCTGGGTCGCTGCGGTACGAGTTGCCGTCAATGGAGCTGCTCCGTGCAGTGGTTTCGGTGAGTTTCGACACTGAGGTAAGGGTTTTAATTGAGATTTCCGTTCTTTTGAATTCCGGGAAGATTGTTGATACTGCGTAGTTGTACAGCTGCTATTATCAGAAATTCAGGCTGCCGTTATCGCTCGGAATTTAACGGAGCCGCTGCCGGGTTGATATGGAGCTACGACCATTTCGTTTCGTTAATTCAGTGAGTATTCTGATTTTTTGAAATCCCTGCGTTAGTGTTCTATTCCTTGTAATAAAGTGTTTATGATGTTTACGGTTCTAGGGGTTAGAATCCGAGTTTACTTGTGGCGTTGAGGCTGTTTCTTCTATTGAGGAAAACACGCGGAGCTGAGATTTTGATTGTTAATTTTGGGTTGAGGCGGAAAGGACTTTGTGACGCGTTTGAGTTATGGAATTGCGTTTTGAGGTAGGGACACTTTCCAAAAACTATGTTTTGTGTATTGGAATTATTACATATGGATACTGATGTGAGATATTGTGTATTTGGTGATTGTATCTGCCTTATGTATTATTTGATTGACTTGAATGATTATGAATGTTGGTTTGGCTGAGTTGTTGTGCGGCTTTGTGAAATATAATGTTTTGAAGTTGATTCTTTAAAGATTTGAAATCTCAGTTTAAACCGTTGAGGATTGGTTTGAATTGAGTCAATTATTTCAATGATGTGAAAAGTCGAATGCACTTTTGAATTCAGCCTGGTTTATTTTAATTGATTTGGTTTTGGACAAATGATTTGTTATTGAACCGTTTCTTTAAAGCTTTGGAAATGAGTTATATCGATTGATATTGAGTTGATTTTGAAATGGTATCCTTGAGATACGCCACTGAGGCGATTGTTGGATTTAGCTTGCTTTAAATTGATTTCTGGTTTTGAGCTGTTGAAAAGGAATGAGAAATGGTTTAGTTGGGACCCGAAACGGGTGGCAAAAGTCCAAGTTTTAGGGGAAGTGCTGCCGAAATTTCTACAAAATCCTAGCCTTGTTTGAAAAGTTATTTGAAAAGGGTTGGATTTGAGAAGTTGTATTATTTGATTTATTAAGAGAATATTGATGTTTTCAAGCTTAATTTATTTAGTGAACTTTATGCCTTGAGTTCGACTTATTTAGAAATGAACTATTTTTACCGTTTGAATCACTGAAGAAAAGAATGATGCTCTAGTATTGATTTCAATATAAAAAGGAGCTTTTAGTGATTTCAAAGAAATCTAGATTTTTGATTGAGTAATTAATTTTGAGGCATTTTGGAAGAGTTAAAAAAAAATAGGTTCCAAAAAGAAACCTGAAAGTGGTTTGATTCAAATGAACCGGTTCTGTTTCAAATGAGTTGATTTTTGGACCGGGTTGGAACTTGCGATTTTGTATTGCCAATTTTATAGTAAATTCAGTTTTATTTACTTGAACCGAAAATATTTGATTTTAAGAGTTTCAATGAATTTTAAGGAATTGATATAGGTTGACCTTCCCTAAAGACTTGGGACTCTGCCGAGAAACTTTTGTTATAAAATCCCATTGTTGGATGGGTGATTTTGAATGCTTTGAAATAAATCTTTAACTTGCCATGGTTTGAAAGTATGGAAAGAGAATGCCGAGAGTGGCTCTGTTTTAAAAGGGGAACTCACTTTGAGTAAATTTGGCTTATGAGTCTGAGATGATTTGAGAAACGAGATTTCTAAAGCCAAGGCTGAAAAGAGTTGAAACTTGATTTCAAAGTGAAATGAATAGAGAAAATGATTTATGGCTTAAATGCCGATTTCATGAATTTGATGATTTTGAATGTGGAAGTGCTGTTTTGTTGTGAGCCAGAATGGCTGTGTATGATTATGAATATTGGCTGGGGGTTGGATTGAACCGTGAGCCGGAATGGCTGTGTATGCTATGAATATTGGCTGGTTTTGGACTGAACCGTGAGCCGGATGGCTGAGATGGATGTTGATCCACGGATGAGAATGAATGCATGTATATGCTGAATTATTGATAATTGTGATTTGCACTTCCACTATCTGAGATACGAGTTTCCCTGGGTAGTAGCAGTGGCTAGCCACCACGTGCTCTAGGTTGAGACTTGATACTCTGTTGACCCTATGTCGTAAGTGTGGCCGGGCACTGTGAAAGTCCCGGATGAGCTCGCCCCCGAAATATTCACCAGTGAGGGTGATGGATATGGATCATGTTTATGATCAAGTTTATGATGAGTATAACTCGAGTTGGGGATGCGCGACAGAGGGACAGTCCAATGGTTAGCTACCAGGACTTGTCGGGTTGGCTCTATAACCGACAGATGATATCATCAGCCACTAGGGACAGGCATGCATCTATGTAACATTGTTTGGGTATGCATATTGTACTTGGTTTGCCTATGTGATTAACTGCTAATTGTTCTACTTGCAATAACTGTTTGTTTGTGTTTGCATCTTCCTACTTGTGTTTGCATCTGGAACTCTGTTGGATTGTGGTGGATTGGTTGTGGTTGGATTGTTTGGGCCTAGGGCCGTGGTTGAATGAGATGGACCGATGGTTGATTTCGGTTTTGTGGTTCTGGTTTGGAATAAGATATGAAAGGTTATTTTGGTTCAGTATAGATAAACCTTTTTGAAATGCTTTGATGTTTTGAGAATTGAACAGTTCCTCTTTCAGAAAAGATTTCTGACTTTACTTTATTTGTAAACTGTTGTTTTTGAAAAGAGGCATAAGATGGTTATTAATCACTGGTACGGTTTATCTTCATGTATCCTATTACAGTAATTCCCAAAAACCCTCTACTGAGAACCCTTTCGAGGATGATGTTCTCACCCCCTACATTTTTTCCCTTTCAGGATTTGGGCGCAGAAGTTATGAAGAGTTTAATTATTTGTTATTGAGATGCTCTGTATTACTTTAGATTATTATTTTTGTACCCTCGCCTTTATCTTGATATATTCTGTGAGAGGGATAGGAATTGTACTGGATAATGTTTGTAATATTATTTATATATATGTATGTATATATATATGGATGTACTCTTTATGAGTTTCTGTAAGTTGTATGGTATGTATGGACGTACGTTGTATGGCAAAAGTATTTTTGGGAATGGTATTGCGGTTTAAAGTTTTTAAACAGGCTCATATTTTAGTATTAAATAGTATAAGTGTCGTCGTAATGTCCGAGCTATCAGAGTGGCGCAGCCGGAAGCGTGAGCTTTGGTAGTTAGGGTGTTACATTATGGTATTAGAGCAGTCCTTCCTGTAGAGCCTGGGGAATGGACCGACTATGCTTCAGTTGCATACTCTGAGCGTTTGTCATGTATTAGGTCTTGTCGAATGACGAGAATTAGAGCTTTATGCACATGACGGTCTATTGATTAACGATATTAGTCTTGCATTGCATAATTCTTGGTATTAAGTTTGGCCGGCTTAATACTAGTGAATTTTGTATATGAAAGCACTAATGAGTTATCATAGATGAAATCCGAGTTTTGAGTTAAGCGAATCGCGGGTTTTTGGAACGTTGAAAACTTTTCTCGAGGTTGCTCAGTTATGTGTCTTGAATTCTGTTCGAGTCGACCTATTCTTTCGTATCCTAACTTGAAGTTCTTGGTTACTAATCTTTTTGAAAAGTAGCTTGATTTTTCAACTTTATTCCTCCATTCATATGCATTCCTGTTTGAACTTAAGTGCATATGGTTGTTTGAAATCCTTGATGCATCTGTCTTCCTCTACTTGAGTTCTTTTTGATTCATGTATATGGCTTTGAACTTGTCCTATGCACTGTGCATTTTAACCCCTGGTTCCGAGTTCATTCTTAGAAAAGTTGTTGACTCAGTTTTTCTCTTATCTGACAGTGGTCACAGCCGAATTTGAGATTTTTATAAAAAGTGCCGTTGATTAGATATATGCTTATCTATATATGGAACTTTGAGATTTCTTATACAGTTTAACAACTAATTATGTCTAATATCTCGCCTGTACTTTTACTGATTTACGGAACTGCATTTACTTTAAAATTACAATTTGACTTTCTAGTAATTTTATTATAGTTCCAATGCGCATCTTCATTTGATTATGTAATTGGACATTTTTCAAAATTTTGGAAAGGAAAGCTTTTTCACTTTTATCCCGGTTGAGTTTCGGTAGATAAGCTTTACTTAACTTATTTTGAATTAAGTTTGATTTAGCATGCTATATGGTTTGTGCCATTGTTGCTCTTTTGAAAGTGTTGGACTCATAGCTTTCTTCCTATGAACGGACTAAATTCTCTATTAAATCTTCCATCTCTATGAATGCCATACTTGACTTTGTCTTTAACTAATCTTTTGCACCTTGTGAATATTACCATTGGTTTTGGTTCTCATTCTCTTGTAAATTTCATCCTTATGTGAGTCAGTTTGATTCGTTTCAAATTAGTGCATCATTTATTCTCACATTATCTCTACAAAAGTTTTTAGTCAAAGATTTACCCTGAGAAATTACTAATGATTGAGTTGTCTTTTTCTATGACTTTTGTGTTCTTTTGGATCAATTGAAAGCTTGTTTGATGTCTCCTGCCTAGTGGATCTTGTTTGAGCTATCTTGGTTTAAGATCCTTTCTTGCATGGCTTGACTTCTTTTTAGTACATCTTAAACTTCTTGAATGTTCTTCTGAGATGGTGATTTCAAGAACACTTTGGAGTCTTGTTTTGAACTTTTAAAGAAGTTTTGAATTCTCTTTGAAGAAATTCTAAATGGAATTTATTTTCTATTGCTTGATTGAGATTGAAACCATTGTTCGATTTTGACAAAGTTGATTTAAATTTGGCATGCGCTATTTTAAATGAAGTTTTGAAAATTTTCCTTGTTTAATGGAAACCTGTTCGTTTGTAACGCACTACTTATTGCCTTTACCAGATTGTAAGCAAATTTTATCTCGGAATTTCTTTTCTAGAAAGAGTTTAATTTTCTCTTTCGTCCTTGCTATAAATGTCATACACGCTTGTTTGAATATGGACTTTGGAAAATTTTGAACAAGCATTTGATTTTTCTTCCGAGTCTTCTGAACTACTCTTGGTTAAGATTGCGCACCTAACTATCTTTCTAAAATAGTTGAGGAAATATTTTTGCTCTGAGCTAAATCTGTGTACATTTGCTTTTAAAATTCTACATGATCTGTTTAAACATGAAGTTGTATTACAGCAAAGCCACATTTATGCTTTTGTTGCTCTCTTGAAGAATGTTTATTACTTGACTTTCTTCTAAACTGCGAAGTAATTTTTCTTCAAATTTTCGATTCTTTTATGAACAATGTATTCGGGAGTATTTCTAATCATGCTCTTGAGTTCTGTGTGCTTTGTCTTGGGTCTGAGATATTCTTTTCTGTAGACCTCATACTTCTTCGACTCAGCTTGAATTTGTTTCAAAATAATGTGCTGAATTTTCTTCTTATTGATCTTATTGAACTTCTTTGATCCAAGGGTCATCTTTGAGGTTGTCAATTGATTTATTTCTAGCAAACTTCATTTGCTTGATCATCCTTGTTGTCTGGAATTGGATACACTGTCTTGAATCTATGAGTATTATCCTTGACAATTGCCTCTTCTTTCTAAATCTTGTATCCTTCTGAGTAGACTCGAGAATTGTTTTGATATCACGTGCGACTTGTAGATGTAGTAATGCGATGCGTTAGTTCTTTAAGACGTGATATGTGTATACGGAAGTTGAAGCGGTAGGTGTGCAGCGTTATGAGTTGTGGATGTTTTGTTCCTTGCGAACGAATTTGCGGTTGTCAGGCTTATGATCGAATATGGGGATTATAAAGTGCTTGATGGAGTAGGAAGGTTGAAGCTTTGAGGTTGAGATGAGATTAGTGTGCGGATATTGAACACGTCGTTGTAACTTCATCCTGTTTTATAACCTTCAATGCCTTGCCTTACTGTCACACGTTTGAACCGTGTCATCTTTTGCCTTGAGCCCGTCTTGTAATGTTTGCTTGCAACCATACTCCTACCTTGGCATCCTTATGCATATGACAATTAAAGTATTTGAAAACCGTATATATGTTTATATGTTGAGATATTTTTGCTTCTTCCTTGAATGTGTTCAAGGGTGAAGTGTTATCAAATTTCATTCATTTTGTATCAATTTTCGAGGGCGAAAATTTTTATAAGGTGGGTAGAATGTAAGACCCAGAACCTTTGAAAAGTCTTATTATGATCAAGTCTCAAATCATATAGTTATTTACAGTCTTAATTTTAGAAATTATTTTATTAAAGATAATTAAGGCAAGTTTTGATTTATTGAATTTGAGATGAGTTATGATTATTATCTAATTTTATAATTATTGGATTATTTTCTATATTTGAATTATAAAGTTGATAGTTATGAAATAATAAAGATTTTATATGATTTGGATTAAATAAGTAATGTTTTAAATATTAATATTGCTATTTTGGAAAATGAAGAAAGTAAGTATACTATTTCTAATTATTTGATTTGGGCATTTTATTGAAAGTAATTTGTAAAAATTGATGAGCAAATAGTATTTTCTATATACAATTAGTGTTGGATTTAATTTGGGTTTCAATTACTATATTATTCCCAATTTTATGTGAAATTACTAAAATGCCCCTAACCCTAGTTTTCAGAAAAAGAAAACCCTAGCCCCCCAAACTCATACAGCCGCAGCTGCTGCCCCTCTTCCTTACCCCCATCATCACTCACCCACAAGCAAACCTAACACAGACACAAGTGAAACCCATAGCAGTGCCAAAATCAAAGAAGGAAAGGGAGAAGAGGGTTGACGGGAAGGGAGAAAAAGGGGACAGAGGCCGCTGCCCAATCCGCGCCGCCGTTGCCCTCGTCACGCCGTGCCGCCAGTGTCACGTTGCCATGCTCCCGCCACAGTCCGACGCGTCTTGCCTGCGCCATCACTCGCGCCCATCGCCGTCGTAGGAGGAGCTAGCGTCATTGTCGAACGGTGCTGAGCCACCGGAGCCGTCACCTTGCCGTCGTGCCTTGTCCTTGTTGCCGCACGAACAGAGGAGAGTGAGGGACCTAGAGAGAAGGGGCGAAGAACGGAGCCATCACAGGGGCCCTGGCCACCGCTGCCGGAGGCGTGGAGGAAGGGAGAGCAGTCGCACATCCATCTGTGTCGCCACCATGCCTTGCCTCGCCGCCGTTGATCTATCCACAGTCCACTTCCGCCGGAGCTCATGCTATCGCCGATTGAGCACCACGAAGAACAGAGGGTGCGCTCGATGAGTGAGAAGGGATGTAGGCTGGGTTTTTGTCGCTGTACTACTCCATTTCTACCTCTACCATGCCCTAATGAAGCTGTCGGAGCCTCTGCCGTCATCGGGGTGGCTGTTTAGTTGATGCCGCTGCCTGGGTCACTGCGGTACGAGCTGCCATCAATGGAGCTGCTCCGTGCAGTGGTTTCGGTGAGTTTCGACACTGAGGTAAGGGTTTTAATTGAGATTTCCGTTATTTTGAATTCCGGGAAGATTGTTGATACTGCGTAGTTGTACAGCTGCTATTATCAGAAATTCAGGCCGCCGTTATCGCTCGGAATTTAACGGAGCCGCTGCCGGGTTGATATGGAGCTACGGCCATTTCGTTTTGTTAATTCAGTGAGTATTCTGATTTTTTGAAATCCCTGCGTTAGTGTTCTATTCCTTGTAATAAAGTGTTTATGATGTTGACGGTTCTAGGGGTTAGAATCCGAGTTTACTTGTGGCGTTGAGGCTGTTTCTTCTATTGAGGAAAACACGCGGAGCCGAGATTTTGATTGTTGATTTCGGGTTGAGGCGGAAAGGACTTTGTGATGCGTTTGAGTTATGGAATTGCGTTTTGAGGTAGGGGCGCTTTCCAAAAACTATGTTTTGTGTATTGGAATTATTACATATGGATACTGATGTGAGATATTGTGTATTTGGTGATTGTATCTGCCTTATGTATTATTTGATTGACTTGAATGATTATGGATGTTGGTTTGGCTGAGTTGTTGTGCGGCTTTGTGAAATATAATGTTTTGAAGTTGATTCTTTAAAGATTTAAAATCTGAGTTTAAACCGTTGAGGATTGGTTTGAATTGAGTCAATTATTTCAATGATGTGAAAAGTCGAATGCACTTTTGAATTCAGCCTGGTTTATTTTAATTGATTTGGTTTTGGACAAATGATTTGTTATTGAGCCGTTTCTTTAAAGCTTTGGAAATGAGTTATATCGATTGATATTGAGTTGATTTTGAAATGGTATCCTTGAGATACGCCACTAAGGCGATTGTTGGATTTAGCTTGCTTTAAATTGATATCTGGTTTTGAGCTGTTGAAAAGGAATGAGAAATGGTTTAGTTGGGACCCGAACCGGGTGGCAAAAGTCTAAGTTTTAGGGGAGGTGCTGCCGAAATTTCTACAAAATCCTAGCCTTGTTTGAAAAGTTATTTGAAAAGGGTTGGATTTGAGAAGTTGTATTATTTGATTTATTAAGAGAATATTGATGTTTTCAAGCTTAATTTATTTAGTGAACTTTATGCCTTGAGTTCGACTTATTTAGAAATGAACTATTTTTACCGTTTGAATCACTGAAGGAAAGAATGATGCTCTAGTATTGATTTCAATATAAAAAGAAGCTTTTAGTGATTTCAAAGGAATCTAGACTTTTGATTGAGTAATTAAGTTTGAGGCATTTTGGAAGAGTTAAAAAAAATAGGTTCCAAAAAGAAACCTGAAAGTGGTTTGATTCAAATGAACCGGTTCCGTTTCAAATGAGTTGATTTTTGGACCGGGTTGGAACTTGCAATTTTGTATGGCCGGTTTTATAGTAAATTCAGTTTTATTTACTTGAACCGAAAATCTTTGATTTTAAGAGTTTCAATGAATTTTAAGGAATTGATATAGGTTGACCTTCCCTAAAGACTTGGGACTCTGCCGAGAAACTTTTGTTATAAAATCCCATTGTTGGATGGGTGATTTTGAATGCTTTGAAATAAATCCTTAACTTGCCATGGTTTGAAAGTTTGGAAAGAGAATGCCGAGAGTGGCTCTGTTTTAAAAGGGAAACTCACTTTGAGTAAATTTGGCTTATGAGTCTGAGATGATTTGAGAAACGAGATTTCTAAAGCCAAGGCTGAAAAGAGTTGAAACTTGATTTCAAAGTGAAATGAATAGAGAAAATGATTTATGGCTTAAATGCCGATTTCATGAATTTGATGATTTTGAATGTGGAAGTGCTGTTTTGTTGTGAGCTAGAATGGTTGTGTATGATTATGAATACTGGCTGGTTCTGGATTGAACCGTGAGCCGGAATGGCTGTGTATGCTATGAATATTGGCTGGTTCCGGACTGAACCGTGAGCCGGATGGCTAAGATGGATGTTGATCCACGGATGAGAATGAATGCATGTATATGCTGAATTATTGATAATTGTGATTTGCACTTCCACTATCTGAGATACGAGTTTCCCTGGGTAGTAGCAGTGGCTAGCCACCACGTGCTCCAGGTTGAGACTTGATACTCTGTTGACCCTATGTCGTAAGTGTGGTCGGGCACTGTGAAAGTCCCGGATGAGCTCGCCCCCGAAATATTCACCAGTGAGGGTGATGGATATGGATCATGTTTATGATCAAGTTTATGATGAGTATAACTCGAGTTGGGGATGCGCGACAGAGGGACAGTCCAATGGTTAGCTACCAGGACTTGTCGGGTTGGCTCTATAACTGACAGATGATATCATCAGCCACTAGGGACAGGCATGCATCATATGCATCTATGTAACATTGTTTGGGTATGCATATTGTACTTGGTTTGCCTATGTAATTAACTGCTAATTGTTCTACTTGCAATAACTGTTTGTTTGTGTTTGCATCTTCCTACTTGTGTTTGCATTTGGAACTCTGTTGGATTGTGGTGGATTGGTTGTGGTTGGATTGTTTGGGCCTAGGGCCGTGGTTGAATGAGATGGACCGATGGTTGATTTCGGTTTTGTGGTTCTGGTTTGGAATAAGATATGAAAGGTTATTTTGGTTCAGTATAGATAAACCTTTTTGAAATGCTTTGATGTTTTGAGAATTGAACAGTTCCTCTTTCAAAAAAGATTTCTGACTTTACTTTATTTGTAAACTGTTGTTTTTGAAAAGAGGCATAAGATGGTTATTAATCACTGGTATGGTTTATCTTCATGTATCCTATTACAGTAATTCCCAAAAACCCTCTACTGAGAACCCTTTCGAGGATGATGTTCTCACCCCCTACATTTTTCCCCTTTCAGGATTTGGGCGCAGAAGTTATGAAGAGTTTAATTATTTGTTATTGAGATGCTCTGTATTGCTTTAGATTATTATTTTTGTACCCTTGCCTTTATCTTGATATATTCTGTGAGAGGGATAGGAATTGTACTGGATAATGTTTGTAATATTATTTATATATATGTATGTATATATATATGGATGTACTCTTTATGAGTTTCTGTAAGTTGTATGGTATGTATGGACGTACGTTGTATGGCGAAAGTATTTTTGGGAATGGTATTGCGGTTTAAAGTTTTTAAACAGGCTAATATTTTAGTATTAAATAGTATAAGTGTCGTCGTAATGTCCGAGCTATCAGAGTGGCGCAGCCGGAAGCGTGAGCTTTGGTAGTTAGGGTGTTACATTTTTGGTGTTTAACTCTGGTTTGTAACTTGTTTCTGGCGTTTGTCGCCAGAATAGGGCAGAAAGCTGGCGTTAAACGCCAGTTTGCGTCATCTAAACTTAGGCAAAGTATGGACTATTATATATTGCTAGAAAGCCCTAGATGTCGACTTTCCAACGCAATTAAGAGCGCGCCATTTGGAATTTTGTAGCTCCAAAAATTTCACTTCGAGTGTAGGAAGGTCAGAATCCAACAGCATATGCATTCCTTTATCAGCCTCTGAATCAGATTTTTGCTCAGGTCCCTCAATTTCAACCGGAAAATACCTGAAATCACAGAAAAACACACAAACTCATAGTAAAGTCCAGAAATATGATTTTTTTATAAAATCTAATAAAAATGTACTAAAAAGTAGCTAGATCCTACTAAAAACTATGTGAAAACACCCCCAAAAAGCGTATAAAATATCCGCTCATCAAGAAGCTCCCTATTCTCTCTAGAATTTAGGGTTGTTAATTTAATTCCTCTTTAATTTCTCTCTTTAATTCTTCTTTTAGTGTAGTATCATTTACTTTTTCTTGTTCAATTGGCTTAATTCTCTTAGCTCTTCTTGTTAATTTCTCTTTTATGTCACTCTTTAGTTTGATGAACTCTTGTTAATTTTAATTTCTATTAATGCAATTTGATGTTTCTTTAGTTATTGCTATTTAATTGAGTTGTTATTATTATTTTCTTACATTTGGTAGTTTTAGATTTTATTATTATTGCAATTTAATATGCTTTTATTTTCATGTATACCAAGTGTTTGATAAAATACTTGGCTCAGTTTTAGTGTAGTCTTTTTCACACTCTTGGCTTAGAATTGAGGACTTATGTGACCTTGAGTCATTGATTCCATTCTTGATTGATATATTAGGGTAGTTAGTAGATTTGGTTTCTATTAACGCTAGTCTTTCACTAAGTCAATTAGTGAGTTAGGTAGGACTTATGGATTGAGATCATATGTTAGGGTTGACTATGTAGGATTAACTCTTTGTAATCATCATATGTTTGTGGTCAATGGCTAGGATAAGTAACCTTGACTCTCACTCCTTGCCAAGAGGTTTCTTAGCACTTGAATTTTCCTTTCTCTTGATTAATTGCCTTGAGTTTAATTGCTTTTGATATTTTGTCATTGTTAGTTTCTTTAATTTCTTGCTATTTACATTACTTGCTTATTTCAACCAAAATCTCTAATTTCCTCATAGCCAATAATATGACTCTTAATTGCAATTCATAGAGAGAATGACCTGAGATTTAAAACTTCCGATTATTTTTATTTGAATTGTGACATCTTTGATTTAAACTTTGATTGATGGTCAATTATTGGGTTTGGACTATACTTGCAATGCCAATTGAAGAAATTCTATCTTGTAAAATTCCTAACCCACTTTAGGCCATCATTAGTTCCCTATTGACACAATCATTTCCAACATGTGCTAGTGAAAACCTTGTTCCGGTCCGAGATGATAGATTGTGGAAGACCATGAATTCTCACCACCCAATCAATAAACGCATCTATAACGGTTGCTACCGAATAGTTTGCCGATAATGGCACGAACTGTGCAAATTTTGAAAGCTAATCTACTACCACTAGAATGACTGAGAAACTGTGTACCAATGGAAGACTGGTGATAAAATACATAGCAATGTCCCATCAAGGCTATGAAGGATGGGGAAAAGACTCAGTAGCCCTACTGGTGGTCACATTACATACTTGGCCTATTGGCATGAGGAACAAGCAGAGATATAAGCCTTTATTGATTTGGCCATGGACTTCCAAAAAATTTAGCTGCGACTCTGTGCAAGGTACGTTGAATCCTAGCATGGTCCCTAATGGCAAATACATGAAATTCATGGAGGATTAGAGGAATTAATAGGGACAAACTTGGAACCCCAAGACAATTGCACCAATACCAAAGACCTTGTTGGAAACACATCTTCCCATATTACAATTCAGACGTTGAAAATTTAGATTCTGGGTCAAAGGAGATAAGCTTGTTGTGCAGTCTAGAAACAAAAAAGGAGGTCAAAGAAGTCATGGACATAAACATCCTTGATAACCCATCAGCTCCATGGTTTTCTCTGCTCTGCATATATTCAATAGTAAAATCACATTCTAAAAGCTTCAAAATCCAAGCTTATTACTTTAGATTCTGAGCAATTTGCTCTTGCAAGGAGTGCAAGGTCTTGTGGTACGTGCGGATAATAAAGCGATGCCTCAAGAAGTAGTGCCTGAATTTAGCGATAGCAGCTAGAATGGCCTTCATGTCCATAACATATGTGGATTCATTCTGGCTTACCCCGATATTTTTTTTTGGAAAAGTAAACAATGGTGTGCATATTTTGATTCAAGATAGCGCCATACTCAAAGCCAAAAGCATCGGTCTCAAGAACAAATGGCTGTAAAAAATTAGGGAGGACGAGGACAAGGGCGTGCGTTAATGACAACTTTAATGTAGTGAATGCCTTGTTAATGCTAGAGTTCTGATAAAATTATCAAGTCAGAGCAAGTCACTTAAAGGGGCCGCTAAGGTTGCAAAGTTCTTGATGAAACGACGATAATAGCTTGCCAACCCAAGGAAAGTGCACAATTGCTTGACATTGGCTAGAATGGGCAAATCCGTGATATCTGTGATATTTGAGTCATCCACTCGAACACCATCACCAGCCACAATATGGCCTAAATAATGAATATGAAGTTGACCAAAGGAATACTTAGACAGCTTTGCAACAAGTAAATGCCAGTAGGGCACGGTCAAAACTTGGGACAAATGATCCAAATGAGATGGCTAGTCCAGGCTATAAACTAGAATGTTATCGAAGAAAACCAAAACAAACTTGCGCAACATTAATGCAAAAATTGAGTTTATCAAAGATTGGAAGGTGGCAGATGCATTAGTCAAACTAAACAGCATAACCAGCTACTCGAACAGTCCTTGGTGAATTTGAAAAGCTGTCTTATAGCAATCCTCAAGAGCCATGTGAATCTGTAGATACCCGGCCCTTAGGTCCAACATAGAGAAGAAGAAAGTACCAAAAAACTCATCCAATAATTCATCAACTGTGGATATTGGAAAAGAATCCTTAGTCGTTAAGGCATTGAGAGCATGATAATCTATGCAGAAGTGCCAAGAGCCATCCGTCTTTTTGACCAATAGAACGGGTGAAGAAGATGGATTAGAACTGGGACGAATTATTCCATCTATCAACATTGCTGAACAATTCATTCAATCTCAGACTTTTGACCATGGGGTAGTAATACGGCCGCACCTTCGCAGGTCTGAAATCTAGCAGTAGGTGATGTGATGATCATGAGACTAGTGCGGGGTAAGCCATGGGGTTGCTAGAACACATCTTTTAAAGAATGAAGAAAACGATCCAAATCAGGGGCCAAGGTCACTGGCTAGTCGGCAGGAGGAGTCGTAGGAGTGGCACTAGTAATAATCATGTGAAAAATAGTTAGGGAAAAAGACAAATAGGTCCCTGACTTTTCAAACTTTTGACAAATACATCCCTGTCAAAATTTAAATACAAAAAAGTCCCTGACTTTAACAAACGGAGGACAATTTAGTCCTTCCGTCTATTTTCCTCTCATACGCCAGCGGAACTAGCTGACGTGGCTGAAACGGTGTCCAGGTGTCCGTTACGGTGCCACGTTTGAAGGGGAAAAAGTTCGAAGGACAAATAAGTCCTTGACGTCATTTTACAAATAAAGTTCGAAGGACAAATAGGTCCTTGAGAAATTTTTTTTCAAAATTAATAAACTCATTTCCTAAATTCTCTTATCTACCTCTCTCCATTTTTATATTTCCCTCTACTATTTTTACTCTATATATAATTATATTTTATATTAATAATTTGACAAATCAAAATATGTCATTCGATATTTTTTTACAATTAAAATATTTTAAGTGTAAAATTATACACATTAAATTATTTTAAATTTTAGATAACGAATGTTAAAATTAATTACTAATAAAAAATTAGACTTTTTCATATAAAAATAATAACTAAAAATCTTATTATTTAATTTTTTATCTGCAAATATCTTGGTCTTCTTAGTCAAAAACTTTTGTCAACTTACGACTTTTTTGTAAAAGTAGTTTGATTTTATAAATCTTTTGTGTCATGCATAATTTATACTGTTAGAACAAAGTGAACTATAATTTAAAAAAAAATATTCTCGTAATGTTATTATGCATAAAAATACTAGTTCTAATATAATACACAAATGCACTAATGCTAACTTAATACATGAATGATGCACAAATGAACTAATGCTAACTTGATGCATAAATGAACTGATGCTAACTAATGCCACTGGTATGATGAAAACTGAACTAATGCAATTTAACAAATTCTAATATAATACACAAATGTACTAAAACTAAACTAATGCAATTTAAGAAAAAGAGTAGAAACATAACAAGCCCAATTTCTACAATTTTAATACAAATAATTTAAATTATAGAATAAAACAAGTTAACTAGATTTCAAAATACAAGTATAATTTTATCAGAAATTATTTTTAATATGGAAAGAAAATTGGTGTTTTGGTTGAATATTGACATTTGAAGTGTATTACAGTATTGTGGAAATTATTCAACACGCCCCTACGTGTTGGCTAAGATGCTGCCACGTGTTCAATATGCCCCCACGTGTTGGTCAGAATGATGCCACGTGTTCACCACGCCCTCCACGTGTTGCACCACGCCCCCCACGTGTTGACTTCCCACAAAAAAAATTCCACCCATCTATAATTACACCACATTCTCCCATTTTTAACAAAAACACCAATATTTTTTCCTTACAAAAAAAAATTAGCCTAATTTTATAAACTAAATTCCCATAATAGAAGCATAATAGAAGTATAATAAAAAAAATTCTCAAGGACTTATTTGTCCTTCGAACTTTATTTGTAAAATGACGCCAAGGACTTATTTGTTATTTGAACTTTTTTCCCCTTCTAACGTGGCACCGTAACGGATACCTGTACACCGTTTCAGCCACGTCAGCCAGTTCCGTTAGGTGTATGAGAGGCAAATAGACGGAAGGACTAAATTGTCCTCCGTTTGTTAAAGTCATGGACTTTTTTGTATTTAAATTTTGTCAAGGATGTATTTGTCAAAAGTTTGAAAAGTCAGGGACCTATCTGTCTTTTTCCCAAATAGTTATTGAGATGCAATGATATCAGATACAACAATGATTTAGGGAGGAATTATTTGTGAACAAAGTAAATTGAACTGAACTTTTCTATTTATGATTTCATAATTTGTTTTCATATATTCTACATGTCTATTTGATTATTGACTTAGGCATATATATATATATATATATATATATATATATATATATATATATATATATATATATATGCCTAAGCTTATCAGATATTGACCAAGTCAAGAGCCTTAGACAATGGTAGAGTGACATGGTGTTTTCTTGATACAAACTATTTGCTGCATGATATTTTGGTTATTACGTTGCTATTGTCAACATCCTCCTCAAACTTAGTGTGGTGTTAGGGACCACTCTAAGTTTGTGATAAAATTTCTCAAAGAAAAATGTGGACATGAGTTTAGTAAGTATATTTGAAACCTGGGAATTTGTTGGAATGTGCACCACATGAAGTTAAACTTTGGAACTCTATCTTGAACAAAATGGAGGTCAATTTCAAAGTATTTACTTCGACTATGAAGTACAAGATTAGCAGCGAGCATGACAGCGCTCAAATTGTCACAAAAAATCATGGGAGCAATAGTAGAAGAGATGCCAAAACTCAAGATTATCACCAAGGAAGATGCATTAGCCACTGGTGGAGCGATGGTTTTCAATATCACTGGCCCAGTCCGCAACTACAAAGACAAATATACAAAAATCAATACTCTTAGAAAAAGTTAAACCATAAGGATGTACACCTGAGAGATAACGGATGATTCTTTTGAGAGCCATCTAGTAATGTTGCTTGGGATTCTTTACGAATTGACTAACTTTATTCACGGAGAACAAGGTGAGTAACTGTTGTAGATTGCAACTCTCCAACCAAGAAATGATAAAGTGTTTGATCTTTCGAAGTCAGCAATGCCTTAAGACATGAGTTCCAAGGTGGACAACATAGGTGTAGGTACAGATTTTAAACGATCCATGCCTGCACGCTTTAGTAAGTCTAGTATATACTTAGATTGAGAGATATCACTACAAGAAAAAAGGCCTGTCGGCACCCTTTTTCTCGCCACGCTTTTAAAGCGTACCCAAAAGTGGTCTATGGGCACGCTTTTGTGAGGGTGGCTACTGATTTGTGATTTGGCCACGCTTTTTTTTGTCACGCTTGAAAAACGTGGCCATAGAGGGAAATCGGCACGCTTTTACGAGGGTGCCCAATAACTTGAAATTTGGCCACGGTTTTTTACTGCCACGCTTAAAAAGCGTGGCGATAGAGGAAAATCGGCACGCTTTTACGAGGGTAGCCAATTACTTGAAATTTGGCCACGCTTTTTTACTGCCACGCTTGAAAAGCGTGGCCATATCGAGAAACCGGTACGCTTAAAAAGCGTGACTACATTGTGTTTCAATGGTCTATGGGCACCCTACAAAAAAACGTACCCATAGAATTCCCTCCCCCAAAATTTAGTTTCCCACCCAATTTTTTTCCACACTTAGCCTTTTTTTCGTTAGCTTACCCTGAAACAACATCACATTAGTTCATCACATTACCCTCAATCAAAAATAACCCACTCACAAAAAAAACCCTAAAAGCTAAGTAACTCGCGCCGTCCTCAAACAAATCTCCATGACCGTTCATCGTTCATCGCCAATGACCGTCACACCCATGCCGTTCATGTAACCATCGTTCATCGCCAATGACCGCCGCACCCATGCCGTTCGTGTAACCCTCGCACCCGACCGTCGAACCCTATTGCTGTTTCTCAACCCTCGCACTCGACCGTCGAACCCTATTGCTGTTTCTCAACCCTCGCCCATCAATGCAACCCTCGTTGGCCCTCTGTCTCTGTCTCACCATCAACGCAACCCTCGTTGGCCCTCCCTCAGTGCAGTGATCTCTGTCTCTCGCAAACCCTGGTAAGTCTTTCTTCCCATTTTGGACCGCTGTCTTCGTGTTCCTCTGTGTTCTCTGTCTCAGTGTTCCTCTGTGTTCTCTCGCAAACCCTGGTAACCTTGATTTTTTGTCTATGTGTTCCTCTATTTTGGTCCGCTGAGAATTTCAGGTTCATTACCTTCTTCACCATCAAAACTGTGGTAGCTGAGTTGGGAATAATCTTTATATGTGACATCTTTCTTCATTAGGTAAATCTTTTTAGCAGTAATAGAAATTAATTAAATTAGAATTATATGTGTTTAATTAGGGAAATAAAGTAGACATATATAGTACTAGCACTAGTATATATGTACCATGAAGTGTATTGTTTTCTTCATTAGCAATCAATTTGTAGTGTATTCCATTTAATGTTAACTGAGGTCCTCCAATTGTGTTAGCAACCCTGCCAATGGTAGCTCCAAAATATGTTATATTATTCTGCAAATTAAACATATAGTTATTGATTTTTGAAATAGAAATGCTTTAATGATAATATTGAATTATTGATTCAATCATGTAGTGGTGAATCTTACTTTACAAATGAGAGCACCATTGCTTATATATACTGAAAAAAAAAATAATTTTAACCATTAATTTTTAGGTTGTCATATTTGTAAGTTTGTTGAGTTAAAGTCCATTCAAGTTTGTATTCAGGTATAAAAATAAAAGTTAAAAGAGAGAAATGATGAGCTTTTGACGAGTCTAGCCTACCTCCTAAGGTTTGACATTGAAGGTTAGGAATAATGGTGTATTTCCTGTTTTATACCCACCATTTCCTGTTTCCCGATATTCTCTTTCTCCTTTTTTGTTGTTGTTTTGTGTGTGTGCGCGTTTTCTTCTTATTCTTGTTATTATTCTGTTTTATTTTATTTTATTGGGTCGGCTGTGCCATAGTTTAGCTTTAGCTAGTGATTTCCATTGATCACCTTGTGCTTTAAATTAGATTTTCCATTTTACCACAAGCTTCTGCATATGTTTTTCTAAGTATCTTTACATGCTTCTTTTCCAGGTTTGTTGCATCAGCCCATTAATTGGTGTGGAAGTTCCATTAGTAAATGATTTAGGATATACAAAGGAGATATGTGCACTGCCTACAGGTATTTATCCATTTCCAATCATTTACTCACCTTACTTTTTCAGTACATAATGTTTTAGAGAATGTTTCAGATGGTGCACTTTTGATCCTTTTTCTGAATTAGTATCGGTCTTTTACAACCTTATTTATGTTTGCAGATATCAGAAGTGGTAAATAGTGTGAAGGACTTGATAGATTACAGCAGAGAGACAGGGACTGGACCCATGGGTAAGCTTATATGCATTTTACTAGTTCATTGTTCTCTTGTATGTGCAGATATTGACATATCAATCAAGTTATACCATTGAAAATCTTAGTGCATTTACTTCATATTCCTCCTTTTAAATAAGTTTAAAGTTGTTTTAATGCCACGAATTGCAAAAAAGGTGTGCACATCAAATGGAATCAATTATAGCATAGTTATTAATAAAATTAAATTATACTTTTATATATTAATAAAATTATACTTTTATTTATCCCTAGTTATAGCTTCCTGAAAGTGCAAATTCAGTTAAAATGGATATTGAAGAGACTTTCTCGGCATCTCAGTTTATTTAGTATATCTTAGCTTTTTCTATTTGATGGAAAATAATATGCTTCTCCTTCAAGATTTTTTTTAAGAACATTTTCAGGCTTGTTTCTTATATATTGTTGTATTTATCTTGTTAAATAATAAGCAAGCTTAGATATACTGTTTATGTTTGTAGTTTCAGAATATCTAATTGTTCTAAATTTCATATTTTTAGTTTTCCCTACTGCATAAAGATCTTTTTGCATCTGGATTACGCAAGAGATCCAGCGTTCTTCTGTACGATCCTCTTGGAACTGGCAGAGTAAGTTGCTGAGTACCTATTAATGACAATATTCAACCTGCCTTTTACATTTTTCCCCTTACTGAAGTTTTCTGACTCCATTCTGTTTTCAATTATTTTTATTGCATTTCAGACATTATTAGCAAAAGCTGTTGCTACTGAATGTGTTAACTTGATATTGGGATAATAACAAGTTCAAATGGAAGCATGCTTGGTCAGATGTGAGCAGCAGTAATGTAACTAAAGATCTTTTTACAATTTTGAAAAAAAAAAGTAAGTTAAATATGTTGATAGTTTTCTGGTGTTTGAAGTATTTTCTTTTTGAAGTTTCATTCTTTAGAAATGTTACTTAAGAAATTCTTTCGTCATATTTCTATGTGAGAATTGAAATTCTGCTACGTATGAAGTCAGGTTTACTAATTCTGTTCTTTTGCTGTTGTTGTGGCCTGTTATTTCTCTTATGCTGACTGATTTTTATTATTTGAACAAGGATGTGGTTGCTCATTTTTGTTGAAACCTTTTCACTAGTTAACTACTTTATTTTTTGGGTTACACTCACTATCTAACCATAAAGCCAAAATTAGTAATGAGAAAATAATAGAATAATACACCCATTTAATCTGATTTCAGTCTTGTTATCACAGATCACAATCTTTTGTAGCTCAAATGTGTGCAGGTTTTAGAACTTTTTTTGTTTAAGCTGATTATAATGATCATGATCATCGACACTGCTCCACGCTAATGCTACCTCTTCATTTCCAATTTTTTTAACCCCTTTAACTTGTTACGATCAAGGCTATTGTCCAAACAGAACCTGCATATATCATTACACAAAACTAGTATATACTGTTTTCTACCTTTGTTTGCCATGTCAAATACTAATCAATATATACAACAGTAAAATTGAAAACTGTGTTTGTTTGCTTGAACTGAATCTTGTGTTTGCTTGATTGCAGTTGAATCTTATTAGTATTGATTTAAGTCTATTTATTTTTATTACAGGCTTTTAATAGTTGTGTTTTCGCTGCTGTTGCCGCTGCCACCTCTCTTGGTTTGCTTCTGTTGTGGTACTGCTGTTGCTGCTAGGGTACGGATTTAGTTTCTGCGGTGCTAGTTGACTACTATCTTTATTTTAGTTTAATTTTAAAAATTCCGACACCTTTTGGAGAGGCAACTACGCGAATGTGATCGTGGTTATTTATGTCCTAACCTCATATAACTTATTATACTTTTTATAACTTACTTGTTTTGTAATATAACCTCTATCATTATAGGTCATGTGATCGTGGTTCTCTATGTCCTAACCTCGTATAATTTGTTATTCATGTTATGTATACTACTTAATTTGTTATTCATGTTATGTATACTACTTTAAGCTTTCTCGAGGCGGTCACTTCAAGGCTTTCTTTAAGAATTGCTAAAACTCAATTTTCTTTGATATTTTTTGTTAGTTATTTTTAAAGTATTTTGGAGGTTGGGAAAACATTGTCTGTTATTAGTTACATAGGAAGCTAGATTTGCAGTTAGTGAGACTAACATTAATTAAGGACTTTAGAATAGGAACTTAGCTATCTATTTGAAATACATAGGTTTTCGATGGATGTCTCCAAAGATTGGATGGATACGCCCCGTCATTTGAAAGAATATCAACTTGGTGTAGAAAGGTTTTTACATTTTGCTTTTTCATCAGCGGGAATTCCTCAAGGGGAAGAAATTCAATGCCCATGTAAAAAGTGTTGCAATAGACTTTGGTTAAAGAGAGATGACGTGTATAACCATTTAATATGCCACGAATTTGTAGAAGGTTATAGGCGGTGGTTTAATCATGGAGAATCACTTGTTGCTATGGATGTTGACAGTGACACAGATGGTGAATATAACTGTAATGATAACATTGATGAGCTGTTACGTGATAGATTCAGAGATACTACACAATTTGATGGACAAAATACAGGGCCCAACGAAAGTGCAAAGGAATTTTATAAATTGGTGGACGAGGCAAGCCAAGAACTATACCCCGGGTGTAAAGGATTCACAAGATTATCTTTTACTATTCATCTTTACCTGTTAAAATACTTGCATGGTTGGAGTAACGCGTCGTTCACTTCTCTCTTGGAATTATTAAAAGAAGGAATGCCACATTTGAATATCCCTACTTCGTTTGATAAAACCAAGAATATGATAAAGAATCTGGGTCTTGACTAACAAAAGATCGATGCATGTCCTAATGACTGCATGTTGTATCGAAATGGGCATGAGAATGATGTATCATGCCATGTCTGTGGATCATCTCGTTATGTTGAGCATCCTGTTGTGGAAGAGGATGATGTAACCTCATCAAAAAAGTCTCGTAAAGTTGCTGCAAAAACTCTAAGGCATTTCCCTTTGATTCCCAGACTTCAAAGACTTTTCATGTGCACAAGGACGGTTGAAGCTATGTCTTGGCATCATAATGAGCATGTTAAAGATGGCTCATTAAGGCATCCTGCTGATGGTGAATCATAGAAAGTATTTGACAGTCGATATGAAGAATTTGCGAAGGATTCTCGTAATGTGAGACTAGGCTTAGCAAGCGACGGGTTCAATCCGTTTCGAACTTTGAGCAGTACACATAGTACATGGCCTGTTGTTCTGATGGTGTACAATCTACCCCCTTGGATGAGCATGAAGCCTGATTATTTTATGCTCTCTTTACTCATTCCTGGACCACAATCACCAGGAAATGACATTGATGTCTTTCTTCAACCGCTTATTGAAGAATTAAAAGAACTGTGGGAGTCAAGTGTAGAAACATATGACTCTTCAAAAAACAAAACATTCAACATGAGAGCATGTCTTTTGTGGACAATTAATGACTTCCCTGCGTATGCTATGTTATCTGGCTGGAGTACAAAGGGAAAACTGGCTTGTCCGTGTTGTAATGATGAGACTTCTTCTATCTATTTGAAACATAGTCACAAGACTATTTATATGGACCATCGAAGATTTTTACCCATGAATCACCCGTGGAGGCATAATAAAAGATCTTTCAATGGAAAAACTAAACTTAGGTCTCCACCCCAGTTGTTAGAGGGAACAACTGTATTTGACATATTGCAAGAGATAGATAACTCTTTCGGAAAGAAGCAAAAGAGATCAAAGAATGGGTTATCAAACTGGAAAAAGCGGTCAATATTTTTTAAATTACCATATTGGAAGTACAACATGTTTAGATATAACCTTGATGTCATGCACATAGAGAAGAACATAGTTGATAGCATAATAGGAACTTTATTGGATATTCCCGGAAAGACAAAAGATCATGCAGTTGCTCGTTTTGACCTTAAAGATATGGGTATCAGGAAAAACCTTCAGCCGAAAGATACGAAGGATGGAAAAAGAACTAAGTTAGGAAAGACATGCTTCTCAATGACTCCAGCAGAGAAAATAATCTTTTGTGGTGTGATGAAAGGGGCAAAATTACCAGACGGAAGTGCTTCCAACATCTCTCGATGTGTGCAACAAACAGAAAAGAAGATTTCTGGTGCCAATTTTTGGGTTCAACAGTTAGAAATCCCCGTTTTGTGACTTTGCTATACACTAGTTGACATGGTGTGCCTGATAATATCAAGGAGGGCATGTGGGAGTACGCCAACGTATATAAATATGCCTTTATGGACAGTTTATTTATTTATTTATTTGTTATGTTGTGTGTGCTAACCTTTGGCGTTCTAATATATGTGTTGCATAGCAAAAATTTATTCTTCCAATAAGTTCAAAGCCGTGGGTCATGTGGGGATTTTGTCGTGCATGGAAAAAATACAAGGGTGAAATTAAAAAAGAACATTTCTTAAAGTACAACACAAAGAAAGAAATGATAAAGAACCGACCATTAGAGATTCCTGAATTTTGGTTTCGCAAGCTAATTCGGTATTGGAGTCTTCCCGCTATCAAGGTAATGCTATGTCTTCTATTTCTTCTAGCTATCCTTGATTTTTTTTGTGATTAGACTTGCTATTTCAAAAAAAGGTGATGTAATTTTCAAAGAGAAAGAAAATGTGTCCATTAAGAATAATCTCTCTTTTTCATGTTTATATTTAGGCGATGTCTGTTAAGAATACTGAAAATAGGTCAAAGCAAACATGTCCTCACCGAATGGGTTCCACAAATTTTGCAATAGTGCGCAAGCAGCTGGTAACATAACTTATTTTTTTGTGATTTCTCCTTTATATCCATGTTATATTGTCTAGTTAGTATGCTTCATATAAAATTTTCTCTTCATACTCTAACGTGACTGTAAAGAGAACAATGAAGAGCCATCAAGGGCTGAAGTTTTCACAGCAACACGCACAAGTAAAAATGGAAAAGAAATTGATGCTAAAACACAAACAACAACTGTGAGTTACTTTGTATTTGTATTTGGATTTGTACAATTTGGATGCTAGATAGATTTGTATTTATATTAAGTTAATGTGACTTTCTATTTTTTTTTGTTACTTTTGGTAGAATGAACTTCAAAGCCGCATAGAGGCAGGAGAAAATCATGAGGATGCATTTGTAGCAGTGCTAGGAAAGGACCAACCAGGTCGACTTCGTTGTTATGGGACTTCAATTACAAAAAGCTCTCTTAAAAAGAATGAGGAGATTCGCCAAGTGAAGGTTGAATACAATGATAAGGTGCATTCATTAGAAAAGAAGATGGACAGTGTTTGTGGTCTATTAAAGGTGATGTTGCACCAACTCAATCCTGGAATGAGTGAGGAAGAGGTAGCAGCCTTAGTGCAAGCAGCCCAAAATTCTCCTTTGGATGCCTCAAGTAGTAGACCAAGAAATACTCCCCACTCCTCCGAAGCAACTCACATTCCACCAACTGATAATGTAAGTAACTGTCCTAGCCTTGTATTATTATCATTCCCTTGATTTAGATTATAGAATTTAGTTTTTCACGTTGAATTTATGTTGCTGGCTGAATTGAGAATTGAGAATTGAGAATTGTTGATTATTGTTGATTGAGAATTTATGAAGCTGGCTGAATTGAGAATTGAGAATTGAGAATTGCTGATTATTGTTGATTGAGAATTTATGTTGCTGGCTGAATTGAGAATTGAGAATTGTTGATTGAGAATTATTGATTATTGTTGATTGAGAATTTATGCTGGCTAAATTGAAAATTGAGAACTGTTGATTATTGTTGATTGAGAATTTATGTTGCTGGCTGAATTGAGAATTGAGAATTGTTGATTGAGAATTATTGATTATTGTTGATTGAGAATTTATGCTAGCTGAATTGAGAATTGAGAACTGTTGATTATTGTTGATTGAGAATTTCTGTTGCTGGCTGAATTGAATTACTGTTGATTGAGAATTGAGATAGAGGGTGTGTGAAAAAAAGAGATTTGGCAATTTAATCTCATTTTCTCCTTTCTTTCTTGTCATTTAAATTTAATTACTACTATCCTGAGGTAGTGTAGCATTAACTAGGGAAAAGGAATATGGATTTTAGTTACAGATGGGTTGCTTACCATTCAGCTAAACCAATTGCATGATGATGATGCACTTGTGAATTGTAGCATTCTTTTTATTTGTGTGACCAACTTTACACCATCTCTTCTCTTCCGAATTGCTTGTTATTCCTTGCCTCTTCTATTTCTAGCTTAGTTAATTTTGACTCCACACACCAAATCTGCTAATGGATAATAATAAAAAATAAAATGTAACCAGAATTCTGAAAATTTTTTACTCATGTAAATGTTTGTTCCTCTGCTCTAATAATTTGAAATTTGTGTGAACAGCTCCTTTTGTGACCATGTATAGGGGACTATTTCTTTTGTGTTTGATATGTGTTTTTTGTTCTAATGGCTGAATATGATTGTGGGACCTGACAAACCCCGTTTTGACGGTTTGTCTTGTATTGATTTTAGGGGATTTTATAACCTTTTACCCACATTTATCCATTGAAATAGCATGGTTTTGTATATTCTCCTTTAATTGTGCTTAAGAGTGAAAACATGCTTTTTAGGTCTTAAGATAGTTAAATCTAATTCTCCTTGATTCCATTAGATGCCTTGATATGTTTGTTAAGTGATTTAAGGTTTAGGAGGCAAAGATTGGATCAAGGGAATGAAGAAAGAAGCATGAAAAGTTGGAGAACTCATGAAGAAATGAAAGAACCGGAAAGCTGTCAAGCCGACCTCTTCGCACTTAAACGGCCATAACTTGAGCTATAGAGGTCCAAATGATGCGGTTCCAGTTGGGTTAGAAAGCTAACATCCGGGGCTTCGAAACGATATAAGATTTGCCATAGTTGCCACACGTATGGTGGCGCGCACGTGCAAAGTACGCGTACGCGCCGTTGCTGCCATCTGGTTCACTTAATGCAACATGTGGCTAGCGATTTTAGAAGCCTTGTGAGCCCAATCCAACTCATTTCTGATGCTATTTAAGTCAAGGATTGAAGGGGAATCAACATACTTTTTCATACTTTTGATACTTTACATGTTAGTTACCATTAGTTTAGTTTAGTAGTTAGAGTTAGTTTCTAGAGAGAGAAGCTCTCACTTCTCTCTAAAATTAGGATTAGGATTAGGATTAGTTCTTAGATCTAGGTTTTACTCTTTGCTTTCTTCTACTTCTACCTTTCAATTCTTTGTTGTTAGATTCATTCTTCTTCTACTCTTTTGTTGTAATTTCCTTTATGTTGTTCTTACATTTTGTTGTAGATCTAGTATTGTTCCCTCTACATTCTTTCAATTCAATAAGAGGTAATTCATAATAATTGTTCTTCTTTGCTTTTCTATTATTGATCTCTCACCTTTGTAGTTAGATCTCTCTCTAATTCTTGCAATTTATGTTGGTTACTTTTGTTGCCTTTTATGTGTTTGTTGAAATGCCTCTTCTAGATATAGTATAGATTTTTGTTCCTCTTGGCCTAGGTAGAGTAATTAGTGACACTTGAGTTATCTAATCCCTTTGTTGATTGGTAATTGGAGAGATTGCTAATTGATTTGAATGCCTCTAAAGCTAGTCTTTCCTTTAGGAGTTGATTAGGACTTGAGGAATCAAATTGATTCATCCACTTGACTTTCCTCCATGGTTAGAGGTTAACTAAGTGGGAGCAACACACAATTCTCATCACAATTGAGAAGGATAACTAGGATAGGACTTCTAGTTCTCATATCTTGCCAAGAGCTTTGTTAGTTGTTAGTTTATTTTCTTTGCCATTTATATTTCTTGTCTAAAATCTCAAAAACCCCAAAACAACTCAAACTAATAACAAGACACTTTATTGTAATTCCTAGGGAGAACGACCCGAGGTTTGAATACTTCGGTTTATAGATTTTAGGGGTTTGTACTTGTGACAAACAAATTTTTGTATGAGAGGATTATTGTTGGTTTAGAGACTATACTTCGACGAGATTTCATTTGTAAAATTCTAAACCGTCAAAAATCCAATCGTCAAAATGGCGCCGTTGCCGGGGAATTGCAATGGTGTTGTGTTATTGGTTATTGTATATATGTGAATATTGTAAATATATTGCCTTTTGCTTTATTTGCTAGTTGTAGAATTTTGTTTCTTTTGTTTTCTATTAGCTTTTGATTTTTGTTTTCTCTTTTCATTATGAATTCTCATATTGGCTATGAGTGTGATTACAACTATGTTGTAGGAAGTGGAGATTACAATGAAGAAATGTATCAAGGATGGGATAACAAAAGGTGGGAGGAGCCATATGCTTATGATCAATCCTCATGGCAACAACCTCCACCAATGCACTATGAAGAAGAGCCATTCTATGATGCATACCAATCCAATGGCTATGGTGAATCCCCTTGTGACTTTCAAGAACCACCACCATATGCCTATGATCCATATCCTCAACATAACTCTCAACCATACTCACAAGCCCCTTTTTACCAACCACCTTCATATGACCCTAACCCATATCCATCCTACCAACAACCATATGAGCCATATGTGGAACCACCACAATATCAACCCTTTCAAGAGTCAACTCCATACCATGACCAAGATGAACCACCTCCAATATATGAAAATTTTCAACCACAAGATGAATACTACTTTCCACCACAACCTCCCATGGAAGAATACTCATATCCATTGATTCAAGAGCCACATGATCCTAATCACATTATCCAAGAGGAACAAGAGTCAAGGGATCATCTCAAGGAAGCATTGGATCAATTTCAAGCAACCATGGAGTGTGTTGTGCAACAAGTGGAAAGAATGGAAAACATTGAACCACCACAACTCTACCAAGAAGAACCACCTTCCTACTATGAACCCTTCCCCCAAAATGATGAATCCTTCCAACCACCCCAATCTCTAATGGATGAAACCCTTGGTGTTCTTGTTCAAGGGCAAGAAGAGATGCAAAGGGATGTGCAAAATTTCATGGCCGCCTTGGATGCGGTAACAAATCAATTAGCCTCCCAGTGCTTGAACACTCAAGGAACTCCCATGGCTACATGTGGAGAATCGAATGAAGAACATAGCATGAAGGAGAGATTGGAAACTCCGGTGGGAAATGAGGGAAGTTGCTTTGTATTGGAACAATTGGAGGAAGCTTTAATTGTTGAAAACAAGGAAGAAGTGGTAGAAGACTTAGGAGATGCGGAGCCTCCATGGGAACATAAAGTTGAAGAAAACCCCTACAAGATGATTGAAATTGATGCTAGGGAGGAAAGTGCACACCTCCCAAGGCATATTCCATATGAAGACTTGGATGGGATAGAGAAAAAATTGAGTTCCCTTGGTGATGAAGATCAAGCATCAAGTCTTAGTGGTGAAGAATCCTTTGAGCATGAAGAACCTTCTCCCGTTGGATTTGAAAGCGTTGAGGAGGTAAATTTTTCTCACCCTCCCTATTATAATTTGAGTAAGGGAAAAGGTTTTGATAAAATTGTTGAACAAAGGATTAAGATTAAGAGATCTTGTGAAGAGGTGGAAATCCCTAGAAATAGAAGAACAAGAGTTGGTTATGCATTGTCAAGATCTTTGGAAGCATTTTTGCCTAGGTTGCCATCTACACCTTCATTTGAGTGGGTGAAATTCATTTCTATTAGCTTTATTATCCCACTTGAATATGGTTTGCTTGAAACGGATGGCCAACTTAGGGATGTTTGTGGGATGAAGCGTAAGCGGAAAAGGTTTTGTGGTGGGCGTTGCAAATCAAGGCTCATTATGGTTGATGCATCAAACATGAGATATAAAGGTTGGAGTAGTGCTCAAATAGATGGGTCTAGAAGGATTGTTGGCCACTATATAGAGAATTCACCTTACTCACCACTCGGATGGACCAATAATGATGATCAACCTCAAGACGGGTGTGAAAACAAAGTGTGGGACCCCGGATCACAAAAAGAGGATCAACTTTGGGAGCCCCAAGCTTGTGAAAAACTCCATCAACACTTGGCTCAACCCATAGGAAATCTTGGGGCACAATAGAGAACCAAGCATTGGTGGGAATTCCAAGATGAGTACAAGCACAAGCCACCTTGATGAGGAGCTCCCCATAAGTCCAACTTAAGGACAATAAACAAAAGTGCTAGGTGGGAGACACCCCACCATGGTAAAATCCTTTCATTTTCTTTTTTTGTACATATTGGTAGAACTAGTTTAATTTCATCTTTAGATTAGTTGGTAGAGTTTAATTAGTATTTTAACATGTTAAATAAGGTTCTAGGGTGTTTTGGTAGTAGCTTGGAGGTTTGGAATGCTTGGATTGGTGCAAAAATATAGCAAAAATTTTTGAAAAACAGAACACCATCCACGCGTTCGCGCACATGGCGCGTACGCGCACCTGAGCATTTTTCGACCACCCACGCGGACGCGCACTGTACGCGTACGCGTGGATGCAAAAATTCTACCTTCAGCCAAAAACCCGAGAGTTAGGCCTGCCCTGTGCGAACATTGGGCCTCAGGCACAAGTCTATGCACGCGCGCGCGCACCTGGCGCGTACGCGCAAATGATCTTAAATTCGCAATGCGCGTGCACGCACACTGTGCGCGCGCGCGTCGATTGCACAATCTGCACCCCCGGTACTTTTACCCGAGAGTTATGCCAGACTTGGGCCGACACTATGCCTCCGGCCTAACTCGACGCACGCGTGCGCGCACCTGCCGCGTACGCGTCCTTTGACCAATATACCCATCGACGCGTAAACGTGCATGACGCGCACGCGTCGGTAAAAAAAAAAGAGTTTTTTTTTCTCATCTTCCATTTTCTTTTGTTCATTACATTCACATACTTCTACTCTTTCCATCTTCATTTTGTTTCTATAGCATATTTTCAGTTTTTTTTTCTAAGTGTCATTTCAATAATGGTGTTGGATTCTTACACTCAATTGTTGAGAAATTCTTGCATTATATTGGTGCTTCTTGACTTGTTTGATATTGTTGGGTGATGAACCTTTTAAATCAATGCTTCATCTTGTATGACTCTTAAGTCTTTGTGCATTGATATGACCTCATATTGTCTTTCATGACCCACTTCTTCTTATGTGAACTTGATGTGCCATATGCTCTTCATGCTTTAACCTTACTCTTGCATCAAGTATCATTGATATGCCATTTTCTCTTATTGTTTCCTCCTCTACATGTTGTAGCCACCATGTAGTAGAGTACCATCCCTTTATTTGGCATTAGCCCCCGCCTATGTTCTACTTGTTTTGATATCTTTGTTGTAGGCCTAATTGTCATTCTTCTTTCCTCCCCTTTTAGGTTGGCCACCAAGGAGGGCGAAATGAATAGCTTTAAATGGGGCAACAAACAAGTCATCCGCACTACCATTTGAAGGAGCTCATCAATTGTAACAACCCATCCACCTTGCTCTCCTTTGCGTGCACCGAGGACGGTGCAAACTTTTAAGTGTGGGGAGGTCGTCCGACCGTTCGGCGATTTTGGGTGACAAACTTCTAATCCCAACACTTTTGCATTTCATTTTAGGTTTTTAGGATTCTTATTGCATATATATACACAATAAACTTAGTCAAAATAATGAATTTTTCAAGATTTCTATCTATAGGGCACATTAATTGATTTGAGTGAAAACTTTTCATTAAACTTGCTTGAATTATATATATTGTGGATCATATTTTTGAGCTAAGAACACAAACAAGTGAGATTTGAGCCTAATGGTGTGGTTACATCTTATAACCACTTATTTTCCTTCTTGTGTGCATTATTCTCTTTCTAGGATTGTAATCTTTGATTTGTTTGATTCTTTATGTCCATTATTTTGTGTATTCATGCATTTATATGATTGAGGCCATCATTTCATTAGCTCACTTACCCAAATAGCCTACCTTTTACTCTCCATTGTAACCAATTTTGAGCCTACGCTTAACCCACTTGTTCTTAATTTAGCACATTACAAGCCTTAAAGAGAAAAACAATAAATGTCCTCATTTGGATCTTTGATTAGCTTAGGCTAGTGTGTGTGAGTATCATTTAAGTGTGGGAACATTGGGATATTGGGTGAATAAAAGGGTAGTTTTATATTTTTATTGAAATTATTGGAAATTGGGTACATGCTCATGTATTGATAAAATGTATAGACCTTATGCATTGATGTTTTGTATATAATTTGAAAGAAAGAAAAGAATGAGAAAAAAACAAAAGAAAAAGAAAAGAAAAAAAAAGAAAAAAAATAATAATAATACAGAAAAGAAAAAAATAGAAAAAAGAAAGAAAAAAAAGAAAAATAATAAAAAGGGGACAAAATGCCCCAAAGTGAAGCTCAATAAAATCAATGCATAAGTGTTGTGAAATGAAAAGAAAATGCATGAGTATGTGAAAAAGTGAGGAATGGGTAGTTAGATTAGTACTTAATTGTATAGGTCATTATATAGGTTAGGTGGGAAAGTTTAAGCTAATCAAAGATTCAAATCCTAGTCCACTGGCCATATATGACCCTACCTTAACCCTAACCCCATTACAACCTAAAGGAAAGACCTCATGATAAATGTATGCATGCATGAAATATATGTTGATTGTTAGAAGAAGAACAAATCTTAGAAAGCATGATTAGGGGAGAATTGAGAGAATCAACCCTAAACACTTGAGCGAATAGAGTGCAAACACATCCGGTGAGGGTTCGATGCTCAATTACATGCTTCCACCTACAATCATCACTTTTCATGCAAGTTTGTAAAAATATTTAATAACTCAATTCGATTGTGGATTAGACTTGCTAGTCCTTAGCCCTTGTGCATATATGCTTCTTGGGAATTGATTTATTTTGACCAAGCAATTGCATTCATATAGATAGTTGCATATAGGTAGATTGCATTTAGTTAGTTTTCATTGAATAAATGTTGATGCCCTTTGCTTCTCTCTTGGCTTAAGCATTAGGACATGCTTGGTTTAAGTGTGGGGAGGTTGACAAATCCCGTTTTGACGGTTTGTCTTGTATTGATTTTAGGGGATTTTATAACCTTTTACCCACATTTATCCATTGAAATAGCATGGTTTTGTATATTCTCCTTTAATTGTGCTTAAGAGTGAAAACATGCTTTTTAGGTCTTAAGATAGTTAAATCTAATTCTCCTTGATTCCATTAGATGCCTTGATATGTTTGTTAAGTGATTTAAGGTTTAGGAGGCAAAGATTGGATCAAGGAAATGAAGAAAGAAGCATGAAAAGTTGGAGAACTCATGAAGAAATGAAAGAACCGGAAAGCTGTCAAGCCGACCTCTTCGCACTTAAACGGCCATAACTTGACCTACAGAGGTCCAAATGATGCGGTTCTAGTTGGGTTAGAAAGCTAATATCCGGGGCTTCGAAACGATATAAGATTTGCCATAGTTGCCACACGTATGGTGGCGCGCACGCGCAAAGTACGCGCACGCGCCGTTGCTGCCATCTGGTTCACTTAATGCAACATGTGGCTAGCGATTTTAGAAGCCTTGTGAGCCCAATCCAACTCATTTCTGATGCTATTTAAGTCAAGGATTGAAGGGGAATCAACATACTTTTTCATACTTTTGATACTTTACATGTTAGTTACCATTAGTTTAGTTTAGTAGTTAGAGTTAGTTTCTAGAGAGAGAAGCTCTCACTTCTCTCTAGAATTAGGATTAGGATTAGGATTAGTTCTTAGATCTAGGT
The DNA here is from genome assembly GCF_014773155.1 of Arachis stenosperma. Taxonomy (NCBI): domain Eukaryota; kingdom Viridiplantae; phylum Streptophyta; class Magnoliopsida; order Fabales; family Fabaceae; genus Arachis; species Arachis stenosperma. The sequence goes on from NC_080379.1 coordinate 44,028,498, forward strand.
TTTACTCTTTGCTTTCTTCTACTTCTACCTTTCAATTCTTTGTTGTTAGATTCATTCTTCTTCTACTCTTTTGTTGTAATTTCCTTTATGTTGTTCTTACATTTTGTTGTAGATCTAGTATTGTTCCCTCTACATTCTTTCAATTCAATAAGAGGTAATTCATAATAATTGTTCTTCTTTGCTTTTCTATTATTGATCTCTCACCTTTGTAGTTAGATCTCTCTCTAATTCTTGCAATTTATGTTGGTTACTTTTGTTGCCTTTTATGTGTTTGTTGAAATGCCTCTTCTAGATATAGTATAGATTTTTGTTCCTCTTGGCCTAGGTAGAGTAATTAGTGACACTTGAGTTATCTAATCCCTTTGTTGATTGGTAATTGGAGAGATTGCTAATTGATTTGAATGCCTCTAAAGCTAGTCTTTCCTTTAGGAGTTGATTAGGACTTGAGGAATCAAATTGATTCATCCACTTGACTTTCCTCCATGGTTAGAGGTTAACTAAGTGGGAGCAACACACAATTCTCATCACAATTGAGAAGGATAACTAGGATAGGACTTCTAGTTCTCATATCTTGCCAAGAGCTTTGTTAGTTGTTAGTTTATTTTCTTTGCCATTTATATTTCTTGTCTAAAATCTCAAAAACCCCAAAACAACTCAAACCAATAACAAGACACTTTATTGTAATTCCTAGGGAGAACGACCCGAGGTTTGAATACTTCGGTTTATAGATTTTAGGGGTTTGTACTTGTGACAAACAAATTTTTGTATGAGAGGATTATTGTTGGTTTAGAGACTATACTTCGACGAGATTTCATTTGTAAAATTCTAAACCGTCAAAAATCCAATCGTCAGGACCTAATTAAAGTTGCTTTGCCATTTTCATGTTTAATCAATTTGGATTTGGAATTGAATTTGTTGGACTTAATTGAAATCGCTTTTATAACATGTACTAACACAAGATTATTTAAATTCTGCAGGGCAATGATAAAAACAATGGAGCTCATAATGGATGATCACACTACTCATGAAATTTGATATTTTGTAACTAAGTATATAAAAGAAGTAGATATGTCACACTTGTTGGAATGATAATTCTTATTTACTTGTTTTGACTTTACTTTTTGGTACTTTGTCATCAAAACCTACTTTTATGGTGACAATTTTATATGTATGTCTTTTTTATGGGAAAGTTTCTATTTGTTGGATTAGTTCAATATATATAATTTTATTTTGGTCTATAATTTTAAAATTATATATGAATTTTGCAAGAAATATTAGGAAGATTAATAAAAAAAATTCTGACCAAACTTATGGGTACGCTTAAAAAGGGTGGCTATACCTTAATTTTGGGCTCAACAAGCACACTTAATAAGCGTGGCCATAACTTGGCAACCGGCAAGCTTTAAAAGCGTACCCATATCCTGATCTACTGGCACGTTTTCTAAGCGTACCCATATCTTCATACGTTTACCCTATTGGCACGTTTATAAAGAGTACCCAAAGCATACATTCTGGGACGTTTTAAAAGCGTGGTGATACGTGCATATTTCGGTACGCTTATAAAGCATACCTATAGGTTAAGACCTATGGCCACGCTTTTAAGCGTGGCAAGAAAAGAAAGCGTGCCGACAAAAAAAATGTGCCGATAGATCCACAAAAGCGTGGCGATAGAGCAACCGGCACGCTGGCAGATGTGACCCTTTCAAAAGCGTGCCGATAGCTCAAAAAGCGTGGCGAAAAGCTATCGGCACGCTTTTTTGCACTTTTCGGCACGCTTTTAAAGCGTGGCAAAAGGCTTATTTTCTTGTAGTGTATGTAAGTCACCAGTTGCAAGATAATAAATTCAAGGCCAAAAAAATAATGTAAACCACCTAAATCCTTTAAAGAGAATTGAGATTTTAATTGTGCAATTAAAGAATCAATTTCATGTTTACAATCACTAGTTATAACCATGTCATCAATATAAGCAAGCAGGTAAATAGTAGATGTAGAGGTAATTCGAATAAAAAGTGATGTGTCAACTTTGGTATTTTTGAATCCAAACTGAAATAGAGTTGTGGTGAGTTTAGCAAAGCAAGCACGAAGTGCTTGTTTTAAGCCATAAATGGCTTTATCCAATTTACAAACCAAAGTGGAATCATGATTCTGGAAACTTGGAGGCTGAATCATGAAGACATCTTTATTCAATTTTCCATTTAAAAACGGGTTGTTGAAATCAAATTGTTGTAAAGACCACCCTTTTGACACAACAATAGAGAGAACAATTCGGATGGTAAATAGACGAATCAAAGGTTTGTAGATTTGAGTGAAATCAATGCCTTGTACTTGGTGGCACCCTTTTGCCATTAACCGTGCCTTGTACTTCTTTATGTTGTTATCAGGGGCTCTTTTCCCAGTGAAAACCCACTTACAGCCAATGATAGTTGAATTAGGAAGAGGTAATGTCAAATGCCATGTATGATTTTTCAAGAAAGCATCATACTCTTCCTTCATTGCTTGAAGCCAGTGCGAAGAGGTTAATGCTTGAGAAACAGTTTTTGGTGAATTTTGAACTAGGTCATAAGATTTTTGGGCAACAAGAAGAACTTTAGGTTTATGTTTATCAGATTTAGACATGGTAGTCATTGGGTGAGTATTTAAAGTAGTAGTGGAGTTTGGTAGTGATATAGTAAGTGCTTTGACAATAGTTAATGTGGTAATATCTGGAGGATTGTCATTGAGGTTTAAAGAAAACGTTGTATTAGATTCAGTTGGTAGATTATAGTGTTTAAGGACAGTTTTGATAACAGAAGAGGAAGGATGTCCAACAAAAGAGATGATTGTTTTATGACCCACCCGTCACACGGAGATATTTGGAAGCACTTTGATCGGGTCCACCCTACATTGCGAGCGAGCCTAGATATGTTAGACTAGTTTTGTGCTCTGACGGGTTTGCACCAAATTCTAACTTCGGTAACGCATACTCTTGTTGGCTTTTTGGTTAACAAATGGGGATAAGAATTCGTTGTTTGATTGTAATCAAAGGTTCCTCGATCTGCTGGTTTCTTATTTACTAAGAAAATCGAACAGCTACCATGTTTAATCTTGTTTTGACTTGGTTTTTAACCCGTTTTTCAAGCTTTTTGGTAACCAATTTTTTTCAATGCTTTTAACATAGTTTTCACCCACCAAACCAGCATCAAAATACATCTAAACAAGCTTAGGATCTGGCCAAGAAGTCATGGTTTACCCAACAGTCTTGAAGCTACATGGTTTCATTAATTTCTAAGCTTATTTTTATCATAAAAACTTGATTAAATCAACATATAACTATTCAATTTCAAACATCAAACAATCATTTAACAATCAAATATCAAGAATACAATTAATTCATAATTAATTTACTAAACTTTACCTCTTGATTCAGCCACCAAAAACCGGTTTTACTAAGTGATTCTTAGCTCACTTTTTCACCTAATTTTCAATCAAAACAAAGTTTTAAACAATAGAACTCATGAAGTTTTCACCTTTCTCAAGTTAAGAATCACATTTTCTTGATTGATGGGTGAAAAATTGAATTCACACAACTAACTGGCAAGTGTACTGGGTCATATCAAGTAGTAAAACTCACAAAAGTGAGGTCGATCCCACAGGAATTGATGGATCAAGAAATTTTAGTTGGGTGATAAATTTAGTTAAGCTGACAGTGGTGATTTGAGTGAGAATTGATTAACAGAATATAAATTGTAAGGGAATTAAAATGCAGAATGTAAATTGACAGAAACTTAAATGACAAGAAACTTAAAGAGCAAGAAATTAAAAGAGCTGAATCTTGAATTGCAAGAAATGTAAACAACTGAATCTTAGAATGCAAGAAAGTAAAATTGCAAGAAAATTTAAATTGCATGAATTATAAAGGGAATTAGGTGCAGGGAATCAAAACAGCAATAGCAATTGAAATTAAAGTAAAAACCAGAGAGATCTAAATTGAAGAAATTCAAAGAAAATGATTCATCGGGGATTGGAGATATCATAATTCATCATGAATCAATTGGGTCTCAACTCTTTTCTCAATTATATGAGTAGATCTATAGTGGATTGAAATTGATTGGATCCCAATTTCTTGGCAATCCAATCTCTTTAATTACAATCAATCTTGCCAATTCCTTGATCTAATTGTCATGAGAAGAGTTAGAGCACATTCTCTTATCCATAAGCCACACAAATTCTCAAAACCTCAATTCCTCCCGAATGGTGTTGGTTAAGAGAATTGTGAAGGATAGAGCTCCAAATCTAATGTAGGCAATTCCCCTTCCGAGGCTCACACCCACATTCAATTGAATTAGACCCCCTTCCGGAGTGAATAATTCACAATCACAGCAGAAGATATCTTATAGCTATACAATTGAATTGAGAAGAAGAAGAATTTTATTGATCCATTATGATTACAATAGAGCTCCTCCCCCTAATGAATTTGGGGTTTAGTTCATCATTGCTCAAATCAAAACAGAAAACAAAGAAGTGCAGAAAAAGTGCAGAAGAGAAAATACAAAGAGAATTGAGTGTAGAGTTTTCCAATTGGGATCCTCACTCTCTGAATTTTTAGATCTGCTAGCCTACTGCTCTCTAACTCCCTAGCATTGCTAACCCCCATTCTAAATCAAATTTCCTTCTATTGATACACTTTCCAATTCAGTCTTCAAGTTCTTGGATTGGGCTTTGGCCTAGTTGAAGCAAGCAAGAATGGATCTCAATGTTGTTGAGGATGAACGTTGGCTAAATAACGTTTCTACTTTTCATTGTGCCCAAAAAATGAGTGCTTCTGGTAGTGACATTTGCCTCACCGTTGGGAAACTACCGTTACATTCAACGCTACTGGCTTGTGCGTACGCACGCTACGTTGTGCGTGCGCACACCTTTAAGTTTCTCTTCCTGTGTGTACGCACACTAGGTTGTGCGTACGCAAATAAGGCCTTCTGGGCAGCTTGAATTTTGAAGAGCTATGGAAGGTGTTTGACCAAACGTTGGACTGCGAACGTTTCTTCCAACGTTGTCACTTGTGCATACGCACGCTGCCTTGTGCGTGCGCACACTTTCTCTTTTTCTTCTTGTGCGTATGCACATCATGATGTGCATACGCACACATAGCAGACTTCACAGCTCCAGCTTTTGAGACTATGTCGTGGATGTTTGACCCAACGTTGGATTGGCAATGGTGCCTCCAACGTTGCTCCCTGTGCATGCGCACATTGCCTTGTGCGTGCGCACACTTTGAATTTTTTTTCTTGTGCGTGTGCACACTGTGCTGTGCGTACGCACACAAGGAAATTTTCACAATTCCAGATTTAAGTCCCATTGAAGACATTGGAGCCCTCTAACACTGGTACCAACAATTGCAGAACTTTGCAGCTTCTTCCCTCAACATTTGAGGTAACGTTGGTAAGCCAACTTTGGCCACCAACGTTACTTCCTCTGCTTCTTTCTTATTTCTTTCTTGCTTCTTTTCCACCTATTATCAATCAATAATTGCATCAAAGTTTGCTATAATCACAAAGTATTTGCATCATTCATAATATCAAGTAAAATTAGCATAAAACCTTGTGAAAACGCACGTAAACAACCATGTTTAATTGAACTAAGGGATGCATGAAATTCCAATCAAATTACTTACTTATTGTGTAAGAAAGTGCATGAAACCTAATGAAAACAAGTAGAAAATGCTTGTGAAACTAGCATAAGATGACTTGACATCATTGATGCACAAGGTTCCTAGAAAAGAGATCTCATGAGAAAACATCAAAAATAGCTAAGCTTGTCATACTTCTTTAGGGCCAAAAATTTCAAGAGGGAGGAACAACCATGAAACCTTATCTTACCTTAGAAAAACTAGTATGGATGTGTAGAGGATGAAGAGAAAAACGCTTTAATCAATTTGGATTTTTAGTGAGGGTTTTATGAAGCAAAAGATGTAAGCTTGAAGCTTAGGCTTTCATGGAGTTTCTCTCAAGTTTTCTAGATGAAGGAAGAATGAAGATGCTGCTGGAAACTTCCTAGGTTGGCTGTGTGGCTTAAGGTGCTTGGTCACCAAAATTAGTGGTAAAAATATCTTAAAACGTATAATTATTAAAGTTAGATGTATTAGAACACAAGTAATAACACATCTAGAGATAAACATGTGAGCTACTAGTATAAATAATACTAGTAACATGATAATCTTGAAGATAGAAAATCTATGATGAAGTATTAGTAGAGTTAAGTTCATCGGAGAGTGCCGATATCAACCCGTACCAGTAGATTTTGAATCCGGTTAAAATAATATTATCATAAAATATCTTTATAATAAAATATTATTATTTATTTATTTTGTATATTCAAAATCGGCTCGTTAAAAAGAATCTAATCATGTCACTCAATTTTTGAAATTTTCAGTCAAAGCGGCTCAAAAACACAATTTTCAATGGTTTAGTAACTAATGACATAGCAAGGTGCTTGATGATGCAATTCCTATGCAGTAGAGCTGCCTGCTTTAGAAAAATTTCGTTTACCAAAAACTAGGACATTACAAGTAAATCTTTTTCTAATTTATCATGAATTCTTTTCCTTTTGAATTTGGCTAATTCTAGGTAAATTACAACACCTTTAGAGAAAGTTAAATTTTAAGAAAATTAAAGTCATGTGTTAGTTTCAGAAGATGAAAAATTAATGAAAATAAAAGATCAATCTCTCCATCTTGCATTCTAATTAGTAGTAAGGATAAGTCAAATAACAAGAATAAGATGGGTAATGTTAACTAAAGGCTTATAAAGACCATATGCATAAAAACAAAGGTGCTTAAATATTTTTTCAACAAGACTAGACATTTGAAAAAAGATTCATAACAAATAATTTCAAAAGATAAATATTTACTTTATTTCAATATGTTTTGAATAAAATATTTTTGAAGTATAATGCAAAGTATTTAAATTTTGGTGCAACACTCGGTTATGTGTCATATATTATGTAAGAATTTCTTTCAATTTAGCCATAAGAGAAACTAAATAATTTTTATATATGGGAAAGAGGCATGAATCAATTAAACGAATTGAGATATACAGATTAATCTTGGATAATAGTTATTGTTTAGATATAGAAAAGTACCTTTATGTTATTGAATGAACTAGAAGTTTAGTTTTTGAACAATGTAAGTTTTAACTTCATGATTAAATAAGAAACTTTTTTCATTATATAAATCCGCATAGTATTATGTTTCTAGTACTTTAATTGATAGTTTATATAATTTTAATTTTGATGTTAAATTTTCTAAATTTCTATTTAATGTAAAGCTCGTTGATACAGATAGTAAATATAATACACTTATTGAAAATTATGTCCTACTCTTGCGGCATGAAAAGATTAGGTAATATATCCAAAGAAGGGATGTTAAGATTAATGAAAAATGAGATGTTACTTGGATTTTTTTAATTTGGACGTATGGGTGGATTGCACTAAAAGCAAGTAAATCAAAACCATTTTAAAGAATTTAACTATAAAAGCAACCAACTACTTGAATTGATACACACTGATATTTATAGTCGATAATCCATTTTGAGGTGGCAACAAATATTTTATCACTTTATTAAGGATTTTTTTCAATACTGTTATTTGCATCTTCTACATAAAAAGTCTTTATTTGTGAATGTTTTTGAGATATTCAACAATAAAGTAGAAAGACAGTTAAATTAAAAAATAAAGGTTGAGAAGTTAAATAGAGGGAGTGAATATTATAAAAAAATTAGTAAAAATATACGGTGTCAAGATTTATTTCCAAATCTTCTTAAAAGTTGAAGTATATTGCCCAATATATAATACCTGATACACCACAATAATATAACATAGTTAAAAAAAATGTATTCTTCTGGAAATAATAGTGAAGAGTATGACAAATTGTATGAACTGACCCTTATATTTATAGATGTCGAATGAATTAAAGAGCACTACGTATCTACTTAATAATATTTCTAGTAAATTAATCTAAGATATCTTATGAACTATGAATAGAAAGAAAATATAGTTTAAAGTATTTTTATATTTCGGGTTATTCAACAAAAGTAAAAGCACACAATCCACATGAAAAAGAAGTTTGTTGCAAGAACTAAATGATTTCTTTACTGACTATCCAAATAAATCAAAAGGATTTTGGAATAGACCATTGAAAAACTGCAAAAGAAGTCTTTATGTATTTACAAGATATCAAGGATCACATACTACTCAAATTTATATTTTGTTGAATGCATAGACTCGTGAAAGATAAATTTAGTTACGCTTTTATTTTGGTAGGATGAACTATTTCTACGATAAATTTGTGGCATCTTTGAGTCCACAATTCAAGCATTATGGTTGCAAAACTTTATCTCAAGCCTTAGTATCATCGACAATATATCAAGTCACTCAGACTTTATTAGGATAATTCTGTAGTTTTTTTTTTCTAAGACTAACAAATTCTCTAAGGATGTAAAATACACAAACTTGAATTGCATACTTCATAGTTAAGGACAAACTGTAGAAAAAAAGTATCAATAGAACACATTGGTACTGATATGATGATAATGAATTTATTAAATAAGGGATTGCAACCCAAATTTTTTTTGGTCATGTGTAATATAGATAGGCATTATTAACAACTCCTTGCTACCATTAAAGTATAATATGTATGCATATATATGACTGGATGTTACTTATTGGTGCGGAATTTAAAACCACAAACTAGCCGGCAAGTGCACCGGATCTTACCTAGTAGTACCTCAAGTGAATGAGGGTCGATCCCACGAGGATTGATGGATCAAGCAACAATGATTGAGTGATTGGCTTAGTTAGACAAACAGAAAATGGTGTTTGAGAGTTCAAAAGCATTAACAGTTAATTCAAAATATCAGAAAGCAAGCAGTAAACAAGTTGTGAAAAATATATATGGAGAAACAGTTAAGGCTTCAGAGTTATCTATTTTCCGAATTGACTTTTCTTACTAACTATTTTAATCATGCAAGATTTAATTCAAGGCAAACTATATGTGACTAAACCCTAATTCCTTAGACTTTTTTAGTCTCCTTTAAAATTCATCAACCGCCAATTCTTTGGTCACTTAATTCCAATTAGAGGGTGAAGTTCAATTCTAGTTTATATGCCACAAAAATCTTAATTACCCAAATATAAGAGGATTATATGTCACGTATCCCGTTAAGTCCAGATAGTTAGAAATTTAGGAGAATATGTTTTCAAGCTGTTGTTCAAGTAAATACCTTTTCCAAGTTATACAAGAACTTAATTAGAAAGAGGGTCATACTTCTGTTCCACCAAAATTCATAAGATAAAGAACGAAAACAATTCTTGAATCATAAATCAGTACATGAATTAAAATAGAAAAATAATAGTATCAATCCATACAATAGACAGAGCTCCTAACCTTAACAGTGGAGGTTTAGTTGCTCATGGTTCAAAGAGAAAAACTAGGATTCAGGTAAACTGTAAATTGCGGAATAAGATCCAAGAGAAGAGAGAAGCCCGAAAGGCTGATTCTTTTCCCTTTTATATCTAATCCTAATTAATATAAAATATACTTCCTCAAACTAAAATAATATCTCTTCCTATTTTTAATCACAATACGGTTTAATCGGAAATTTAATTAAATCTTCGAGCACTCCTAATTTAGACGTTGGGACCACCAACCATGCGCCTTACTTGGAAGGAGCTGTGCCTTGGAGTGGCCAGTGAGAATTGGGCGTGTTGAGCTCATATGTTGCGCCTTACTTGAAAGTTTGTTGTGCCTTACTTGAAGTGTGGTAGGCAATTATTGCGTGCTTGCTAATGTCTTGCACCTAACTTGAGAAATTTCAAGTTAGGCGCCACCTTTGCTGACTTGGTGGAGAAGAAGTATAGACTATTATATATCGTTGGAAAGCTATGAAAGTTAGCTTTCTAACGCCAGTAGAATCACGTCCATTGGACCTCTATAGCTTGAGATATTCAGGTTTGAGTTTAGAGAGGTCATGGTTGATAGTATCATTCGTCTTCTTCTCTTTTTCTGTGGAAACTCCATCGAATCCAGTCAAATGCTACCTAAAATAAACAGAATTGCACACAACTCAAAGTAACATCTATAGTGGCTAAAAGATAATTAGTTCTTGATTAAACTCAATAAATTGAATGCAAATTCACTAGGAAAAGATAGGAAAGATGCTCACGCATCACTAATATTGCCATGGAACTTATGAATTTAATTAAAGTTATCTTTACTCAAATAGGACATTTAGTCATTCAACAATTTATAATACCAAGCAATATTCATAAATGGTTAGCAAATTGAACTATTAATTTGGTGGCACTAAATATTTGTACAAAAAATAGAAATTTGAGTTCAATATTCACTCGTTTATTATATGTATATACTTTTGAAAAATGTTAGGAGGCTAATACTTTATTTTATCAATTTTAGCCAACACTTTATTTTTATATTATTAGAATTTTGAGTTTAAAATCTAGGGATTTAGAATTTAATTTTTAGTATTTAGAGTTAACCAATGTTAACAAAAATAATAAATTTTATTGGTCATGTATAATATAATATTGCTTTATATTTTTATGAACATTCACATTATATATATTAAGAGTGTAGGTTAGAAGGTAGGATTTACTAGGCCCAAACCTGACTTTACCCATTACGAGTCAGGTTTCCAACATGTTCTAACTGAATTGAATACTTACAAATACGAGTCAGGCTGCTAGTCCTATTCATAATTGTCAGAATCAAACCGATCTACCTGGTCAAATCAGAAAACCAGTAATAGATCACAAGGTTGGTCTGATTGAGGTATCTGACTGTATAAGAAAATGAACCAGTAAAACTCGATTCAGCCTGGCCAATTTTGGCAAAAATTAGTGAACCGATGGGTTTGAGAAACCTAGATTGATTCGAAGCTCTTTTATTAACTCTCCCCAAATGGCATCATTTTTTTGTTTTTTCTTAAAAAAATCATAACTCTTGCTTGAATCCCCTCGACCTATCCCCACCTTACTCTATGTCAATCGCTCAGAGAGGCAGGGCCTCTAACTCTCTCACACTCTCAGAAAAACACCGGTCACTGCCACTGCATGGTTGCTGCCACATTGTCAGCTCCTCAGCCTCATCTCACTAGCTCTTGTGGATCTCCTTCACTGCGTCATCGCGTCTTCTTGCTTGTGTGTGTGTCTCGTTGTTGTCGTCATGTCCTCATCCGGTGTATCTCGCAGTCAATGCCGCCTCCCCTCACCAGTCTCTGCTTTGTCGCGCTTGGTCTCCCTCTTCTTTGCCCGCATTCTGCCTTCTTGTCATCAAGTGTATTATTTATTTATTTTTTAGTTATTCAATTATTGGATTATAATTTGATTAACTGAGTAAGTGATTAACTGATTCAGTTGATTCTTAATTGTTGTTGATTATAATTTGTTCATTCTTGGCAAATTATTCAAATTTTTGTTTTACAGTGTAATAGATGTAGGTTTAGTGATGGATTATTTTTTTAATTATTGGTGTTTAGGGATTGATTTCATTGTTGTACTATATTGTTGGTGTGAAATTATATTGTTGGATAGGGAATAAGTTTTGTGAAAGAACTACTGTTTTGATATTATTACTGTAAATTTATATTGTTGTTCTATATAATTGTTGTTCTATATTAAGACTTGACTGTTGTTAAAATGCTAATGAAGATATGTATTTTAAATTCTAATGTTAAGTTTTTTTTATTATTTTATATTTTTTATTGAGGTGATGTCCAAAATAGTCCCTAAGATTTCCAACTCACTTTAGATTAGTCCCCCACTTTTTAAAATGACCAAATAAGTCCTCACTCTCAGAATCACGAATTTCTGTTAGTCCAAATATTACCAGACATTTTAATGGCGCTGATGTGTACAGTTAAATGTCAAGTTGGCACTTAACTAAATAACATCGTTTAGTTGTGAACCTCAAATTATATCAAAACGACGTTGTTTGCACCTTATAATCTATCTTGCTCAATTAAAAAACTCCCAAATGGTCTCCCCATTAACAAAAGTCACTTTCCCACAAAAAATTTGAAATATGTTCTTGTCACCTTCGTCGCCTCTTCGTCTTCCTCAAGTCAGCGTCACCGTGGCTCGCCGGTGCTTATTCATTGTCCCCTCATTTGAACAGCGAAGGTCTTTGTCTTTATCAACATCATCAGACTCAAACATTTACCACAGTGAACAATAAGGGTTTAGATTTTTTATTTTTATTTTTGCACTATATTAGTGTTAGTTGGGTGATCATCATGGTATATTGTGATTCTGATATTTGCATTTAATTTTTTTTTGAATATTTTTTGTTATTCTTTTTTTTCGTGGTTGTGTTCTAGGGTTTAAGGTTTCTTTTTTTTTTTACTATAGTACTAATTTCTTGTGGTGATATTCTGGCTTGCAAATTTAAATGCATGTGTTAGTGTAGTTAACGGTTTGTTAGTATGGCTGTGAATATTCATTTTTTTAAATATGTGATTTTTAACATTTTTTGAAAATTGGAAATTTCTGTAATGATGAACTCTGGTATATTTTGTTGTGTTTTTTCATATGAGTGATCGGCTAAGGCTAATTTTTCACCATGGAGAAAGGTTTGAGAGCCAATTTTTTTATGACAGAATACAAATCAAGTCGCTCCGATGAATGGCTTAGAGTAAATGCATATTACTTGGATGTTTTTGCCATAACTGATTACTACAAGGAGTTGGGTTATGATAAAGTTGATGCTTGCTGGTACTTTGAGCCTAAAGAAACTTTAGAATACGGTTTTAGAAGGTTGAAGCAGGACCAGGATCTAAGGGACATGGTTAGCCTCTGCTACCAAAATGGTAGTGTCATCCACATCTATTTTGAACATGGTCCCTCTATCCCTAAGTTTATAGATTATATGGAATTGTCTAATGATGATGAATGTGTTGGTGAAGGAGGTGACAAGGATGGCTTACAGCAACACAATTAAGGAAAACAACATAATTCTAAGCCAATTGTGTGCCCATAATGAGCAAAAGACTCCAATACCATCTAGTGAGCTAATTGTGCAACTGAATACCAAGTCATATGGACCCACACCACAACCCACATCACAGTCCATACAAAGTCGACACCACAATCCACACCTAAGCCCACACTACACTTCACACCACAGCCCACTATCAGCATACCATTATCATAGTCGATTTCCATTGCTCCCAAAATAATTCCATCACCACCAAGCCATTGTCTCAACTAAACCCAATTACATCCACTCTTTCAACTTGGAAAAAACCAACACAATAACTACACAAATTATTCAGAGAAATTCCACCACCAAACCAACAAAATAATTCGGTGGCTTCAAGTTTAACACTTCAACAAAGTCACCTAGAAAACTTGTGAAAAGATCTGATGGCAAGAAGGCACCTTGAAGGCCAATCATTAGGCCAGGACTGATGGTAAATTATTTGATTCATATGAATCTGCAAAAAATAATCTTTACAAGCCACATCTGCCACCTGGATTTTCAGAATTAAGCATTGAATCTAAGGCTGAGACATCTTAAAAAAGAAAGAAGCAAGCTGTCAATACTTCAGACAAGGAAAAGAAAAAGTTGTATATGAAGAAGACTTAATTCCCCCCCCCCCCAATTGATGACTCGAACTTTGAAAAGGATGGAGGATATGAATTTGACAAGCAGAGTCTTGGTAATTTATTTTGTTTAGTTTAATCTATATTTTGCTAAATCATATTTGTTTGAACTTATTTATTGTATTTTATTTGTTTTGGTTTAGTATAATTTATGATTTGCTAAAGCATATTTGTTTGGTGTTATTTTATTTATTTAGTTTAGTGTAATCTATATTTTTCTAAATCATATTTGTTTGGGCTTATTTATTGTATTTAGTTTAGTTTAATTTAGTGTAATCTATGGTTTGTTAAAGCATATTTGTTTGGAGTTATTTATTTAGTTTAATGTAATTTGATAAGCAGGTTTATTTTCGGATAACTCTTAGAAGTCAGATGGGTTGAGGACTCCACTAAATTCTGATGATGAGGCAGACCCAGTTGTGAATCCAATTTGGCCATGTCAAGTTGGAATTGGGGATGAAATTTACAACTAAGAAAGCTTTCAAGAGAATTGTTACAAACTACACTCTACAAGAGGAAAAGGGAGTAAGGTATTCAAAGAATGACACTACTAGAGTTAAAGTTGTTTGTAAAAATAAAGAGTGTCCTTGGTTGGTCTATTATTCTTATAATAAGAGATATGCATGCTGACAGATTAAGACATTTAATGATGACCATATTTGTGAGAGAAAGACAAGAAATAAATGTGCAACTAGGAAGTGGGTTACTGAAATCCTAATAAAAAAGGTAAGGAAGCAACCTAGTTTTAGACATTGTGAGGTATTTGATTATTTCAAGAGAAAAATTAGAGTTCAATTGTCTAGGACTGAAGAACTGAAAATTGATGGTTTAGAAGTTATAGTAAACTCTCGTTGTAAGTATAGTTACTAAACCAAGCAATCAACCTTTCTTACAAACGTTTTGGTTGTCACAAGTAACAAACCCCTAAATAAATTGATAACCGAAGTATTTAAACCTCGGGTCGTCTTCTCAAGGAATTGCAGGGAGATATATTCTTATTATTGGTTATGAAGATTGTAAATTGGGGTTTTGAAGATGAGGAACAAGTAATTTAAATGGCAGGTAAAATAAATAAATAACTGTAAAATAAACTCTTGGCAAGGTATGAGAAATTAGAAGTCCTATCCCAGTTATCCTTATTATCAATTGTGATGAGAATTGAAATTTTCTCCCACTATGTTAACCTCTAACTATGAAGGTAAGTTAAGTGGATGAATTAATTCGGATCTTCAAATTCCAGTCTTTCCTTAGGAAAAGTTAGAATTATTGGATCTCGAATTAATTCTTGAAGAATTCCAATTTTCAGTCAACAATGAGTTTGATAACTCAAGAGTTACCAATTAATCAACCAAAGCCAAAAGGGAATAAAATCTACTTGAATGAAAATAATTTGGATAGAGCACAAGCATCAATAACATAAATTAGAGAAAACAATTATAAGTCTGAAATACATCAAATTTTATTAAATAGAAAATGTCAATTCTAACATGGACAATATCATCAGCCAATTGGGCAACATCAATCAAACACAATTAAAAATATCAGAGTAAATAAAAGTAGAAGAGAAACATAAATTATTGAACCTGATGAAGATAAAATAATCCTGAAGTGAAAAGAAATCCTAATCATAAAATAAATTCTAATCCTAATCCTAATCCTAAGAGAGAGGAGAGAACCTCTCTCACTAAAAACTACATCTAAAACTAAAAATTATGAATTATGAAAGCATGATTATGAATGGATGCATTCCCCCACTTTATAGCCTCTAATCTGTGTTCT
This sequence comes from Arachis stenosperma, assembly GCF_014773155.1. Lineage (NCBI taxonomy): Eukaryota > Viridiplantae > Streptophyta > Magnoliopsida > Fabales > Fabaceae > Arachis > Arachis stenosperma. Next base: position 44,043,930 of record NC_080379.1, read on the forward strand.
CTAGGCTGAAAACTGGGTCAGAAACAGCCCAGAAATTGCTGATTGTGAAATCTGGTCCGTACAGGTCGCGGCAAAGTGACGCGGAGGCGTCATCTACGCGTCCGCGCGGATTGAAGTTCGCAAATGCGACGCGTCCGCGTGGAGCGCACGTTCGCATCACCTATCTGTACGGCCACTAAGGCGAATTATATATCAAATCGAAGCCCCGGACGTTAGCTTTTTAACGCAAGTGGAACCGCATCATTTGGACCTCTGTAGCTCAAGTTATGATTGTTTTAGTGCGAGAGGGTCAGGCTGACATCTTTGCAGTTCCTTCAACTTCTTGTATTCCTTCCACTTTTGCATGCTTCCTTTCCATCCTCTAAGACATTCCTGCCCTGTAATTTCTGAAATCACTTAACACACATATCAAGGCATCTAATGGTAATAAGAGAGGATTAAATAAAAGGAAATAAAAGCCAAAGAAGCATGTTTTCAATCATAGCACAGAATCAGAAAGGAAAATATAAAACATGCAAATCATATGAATAAGTGGGTAAAGAGTTGATAAAAACCACTCAATTGAGCATAAGATAAACCATAAAATAGTGGTTTATCAACCTCCCCACACTTAAACATTAGTATGTCCTTATGCTAAGCTCAAGAGAAGCTATAAGGGAGTGAAGAGGAATGGTAAAATGTATGAAATGCAACCTATCTATATGAATGCAATTACATGTAAAATGTTTCTACCTACTTGGTTAAAAGCAAACAAGTTCTCCAAGACAAATATGAACCAAATTCCACTAATTCAAATTGTACAATAAAAAGAAAGTAAGCTTGTAAGAAGATAGCTCATGAAAGCAGGGAACATAGAATCAAGCATTGAACCCTCACTGATAGTGTATATCACTCTAGTCTCTCAAGTGTATAGGGTAATCCACTCTACTCTTCCCTAGTCATACTTTCTAAACTTTGTTCTTCATCTAATCAATCAACAAATATTTAATGTATACATACAAACATCATGAGGTCTTTTTCAAGGTTGTAATGGGGCTAAGGTAAGGGTAAGGGTATATATATAAGGCTAAGTGAGCTAAATAATTGAATCCTTGATTAGTCTAAGATCTCACCTAACATATACATACTTTATACAATTTAAAATGCTTTACCTAGCTACCCAAATTTTTCCACTTTTGTAGTACATGCTCATGTATCAAACTTATTTTTGAATTTTGTCCCGTGTGCATTGATTCCTTTTTTTTTTATTTTGCATTTGGGGTAATATTTTTTTATTTTATATTTTTTGTTCCCCTTATTTAATTACTTAATAATTTTTTTCTTTTTTTTATCAATGCACATGGTAATTTAATTATTTTGATTTCACATGAGCATGCTTCCCAAATTTTCAAATAACTTATTCAATTTAATTTCCTACTTTTTTTTTTCTATCATTCCATGTTCCTATAAAATTTCCCACACTTAAATTATACACAATATCTATCTTAAGCTAACTAAGGATTCAACTTGGGATTTTTATTTTGTTTTTCTACTTAAGGCTAGTAATGTGGTTATAAAACAAAAGGGGATTAAAAGTTCAAAGTGGCTAACAAGGGTGACATAAAAGGGTAGGCTTTATTTGGGATAAGTGAGTTAATAATCAAATATGGCCTCAATCATATGCAAGCATGTAAATACACTAAATAATGGACATATAGAATGGAACAAAGCAAAGATTGCAATCATAAAGAAGAAAACACACAAGAATAAGATATTATGGTTAAATAATGTAACCATGTAAATAAGCTCAAATCTCACAGGTTGTGTGTTCTAACTTTTAACTATGTTCCAAATACAACTTTAAACAAATTTAACAAAAAAAAAAATTTAAATTTAAATTAGTGAAATTTTTCAAAAATAAGGTCTTAAAAAGAAACTTATTATTTTTCAACCACGTAGTACTTAAATGCAAACAATCAACTACACATGCAATCTATTATGCAATGCAACAATGAACAAACAAAGAAAATAGAATATTGGTGTTGAGAAGAGAATAACTAATCCGTGGAGATCGGTATCGACCTCCCCACACTTAAAGATTGCACCGTCCTCGGTGCATGCGAAGATGTGCAAGTGGATGGGCTGTTTCAATTGGTGCTTTTCTCCAAGGTTTGTGCAGATGGACTTGTTTGTCGCCCCATATAGAAGTTCTTTTCCTTTCCTTATTCGGTGGCCATTCTGAAAGAAGAGGAAAAAGAAGAAAAAGTAACCCAGAAATAAAAATAAGAAAATAAAAAAAAAAGTCTGGGTAGGTTAATGCCAAATAATGAGGGTCTCAATTACATGGTAGCTACAACATGCAAATGAGAAAATAATAGAAGCACACGGCATACCAGTGGTGCAAAAGTTGCAACAAAGGGCAAGAGAGTGCAAGACAATATAAATTCATGTCAATACAAAATTAATACAAATATCATAAAGGATTAGCAATGACTTAAAAAAAATATTACCCAACAGCGTAAAATAAGTCACTGAGCACCAAAATAATACCAGAAAAGATACAACAGTTGAATAAGAGCATTTAACACCAATGGAAATAAGGAAAATAGAATGTGAGTGAAGAAGGATGAGAAGTTAAAGGGATGAAGAAAGAGAAAGGAAGAAGGGAGGAAGAAAGAAATAAGAAGAAAGAAATAAGAAAGGAGAAGTAAAAATTAGGATTGGGGAAGAAAAGATAAGATATTTGGCTGATGTGGATAAGCAGGGCGAGCGCGTGGGGCACGCGGTCGTGTGGGTAGCGCTTCTATGAAATGACGCAGACGCGTCATCCACGCGGTCGCGTGGATCGATTTGTGCCAGTGGCGCAAGTGCAGTCTCGCATTCGCACAACTCTCTGTTTAAATGCATTTTGCCAAAAATCTGGGTGATGCGGTCGCGTGGGGGATGCGGTCACGTGGATAACCTATTTTGAAAAATGACGCGGATGCGTAGGGCATGCGTTCGCATGGTAGGGCTTGTGCTTCTAGCACGAGTCCAGCCCAATTCTAGCTCAACTTTCGATCATACACCCTTTTTACGTCGATTTCAGGGCACGTATTCGCGTGGGTGACGTGGACACGTGGGAGGCATTTTTCCCACATGACGCGGACGCATCAGCGACGCGGTCGTGTGGGTCAATTTGTGCCAAAGACACGCCTCTAGCCACGCTTTTGCGTGACTCTCTGTTCAATTTATTCTCTTCCTAATGCACCTATGACGCGAATGCGTCGACGACGCTGTCGCGTCGCGTGAAATTTTTTTTTTAATGCAGATATGCAAGGCTAAATGCAATGTTATGAATAGCATCTAGGTTCAATAAAAAATACGAAATCATAAAAAAAATCAAACAGTACGAAATAAAGAAATTGAGAAAGAAATGACCATACCATGGTGGGTTGTCTCCCACCTAGCACTTTTGGTTAAAGTCCTTAAGCTGGACATTAGATGAGCTTCCTGTTATGATGGCTTATGTTTAAATTCATCCAAAAATCTCCACCAATGTTTGGAATGCCAATAGCCTCCGGGGTCCCAAACTAGGCATGTAAAGCTTCTGAGCAGCTTCAAACAGATTCTCAGGCTCCCGGGGTGACGAATGTCAGCATAGAATCCATGATCCCAAGCCTTGCTTTTAAATCTGCCTCCGTCTTGATCTACATGTTTCCATCCAGGTAGATTCTCACCATGGTGACCAAACGTTCTCCGTGATCCATTCAATTGAGCATGATACCAATCCTTGCACTTCGAGTTGAAGCGTGGAACCTTATTGAACCTTGTGCACCAGCTCTGAGTGCGAGTCATTTTCCTTTTACTCTTAAAGCCGCAGAGAACTCTAAGCTGGCCATCTGTTTCAAGTAAACCGTATTTAAGTGGAAAAATAAAGATAAGAGTCAAGGATTTTACCCACTTGAAGTCTGTGTTGGTTGGTAGTGGCCTTGGGATCAGTGTTTTTAGTGGTTCTGCAAGCTCTACTCCCTTGTGGTCTTCAGTGAATTCCTCCACTTTTTTGCAAATTTCTTCAACTTCACCCATGTCTTGATCAAAGTCATTGATATCTTCCTCATCACTTGAGTCATAAATAGGAGGTTGAGAGAAGTTGACCTCAGCATCATCTTCATATTCACTTAGGGAAGATTCTTCTGTCTCAAAGAATTCACTTGCGGATACAAGTTCATTACTAAGAGGACTTGACTTGTGATCATCATCACCAAGGAAACATGTGTCTTGGATAATTCCGTCTAGTTCCTCATAAGATACCTGCCTTGGGGTTGTGCACTATCCTCCTTAGCATCAATTGTAGCGTTCTTGACGGAATTCTCCACAACTCTAGACTCAGGTGGCGGTTCGGCATCTCCTAAATCTTCAACCAACTCTTCTTCTTCTTCTACAATGACAGCTTCCTCTATTTGTTCTAGCACGAAGTTATGCTCTATGCTGTCCACTGAAGTTTCTAGTGTCTTCTTTGTGCTGCATTCTTCATTAGATTCTTCACATGAAGCCATGGGAGTCTGTTGAGGGGCTGAACGTCTGGAAGATAATTGATTTATTGCTTGCTCCAATTGATGAAGGGTTGCATTAAATTGTTTTACTGATTCTTCGAGGCGAACCTGTGATTCTGGGCTTGATGGATATGGACATGGTGTATAGGGGAGTGGTGGTTCTTGGGAGTAATTGGATAGGCGTTGGGGTGGATAAGGATCATGTGGTAGTAAATGGTGAAAAGAAGCTTGTGAGTATGGGGGATTGAGGTTGTGTTGAAAGGATGGTCTCTGAGCACAGGGTGGGGCTTGTTGATAGCTACAAGGCGGTCCACCAAATCTATCAGTTGGGCATACATTGTAAAATGGTCTTTGTCCATGATATCTAGGAGGATGTTGTTACCTAAAGGGTTGATCAGATCCTCGTAGCTCCATCCATCTTTGATTGCTTAGACCTTGATGCATAGTCCTGTTATAGCTTCCATTCCTTGCAACAAAATTAGAACCAAACTCAAAGCGAGAGGGGTGAGAATTCATAGTAGCTATCAGAAATAAGAGGGAAGAGAGAAAACAAATAAACAAGTAAAAAAAATTTTTTTGAAAAATATTTACAATAACCAATAATAAGGCACACGTTTGCAATTCCCCGGCAACGGCGCCATTTTGAAGAACTGAAGATTGATGGTTTAGAAGTTATAGTAAACTCTCGTTGTAAGTATAGTTACTAAACCAAGCAATCAACCTTTCTTACAAACGTTTTGGTTGTCACAAGTAACAAACCCCTAAATAAATTGATAACCGAAGTATTTAAACCTCGGGTCGTCTTCTCAAGGAATTGCAGGGAGGTATGTTCTTATTATTGGTTATGAAGATTGTAAATCGGGGTTTTGAAGATGAGGAACAAGTAATTTAAATGGCAGGTAAAATAAATAAATAATTGTAAAATAAACTCTTGGCAAGGTATGAGAAATTAGAAGTCCTATCCCAGTTATCCTTATTATCAATTGTGATGAGAATTGAAATTTTCTCCCACTATGTTAACCTCTAACTATGAAGGTAAGTTAAGTGGATGAATTAATTCGGATCTTCAAATTCCAGTCTTTCCTTGGGAAAAGTTAGAATTATTGGATCTCGAATTAATTCTTGAAAAATTCCAATTTTTAGTCAACAATGAGTTTGATAACTCAAGAGTTACCAATTAATCAACCAAAGCCAAAAGGGAATAAAATCTACTTGAATGAAAATAATTTGGATAGAGCACAAGCATCAATAACATAAATTAGAGAAAACAATCATAAGTCTGAAATACCTCAAATTATATTAAATAGAAAATGTCAATTCTAACATGGACAATATCATCAGCCAATTGGGCAACATCAATCAAACACAATTAAAAATATCAGAGTAAATAAAAGTAGAAGAGAAACATAAATTATTGAACCTGATGAAGATAAAATAATCCTGAAGTGAAAAGAAATCCTAATCATAAAATAAATTCTAATCCTAATCCTAATCCTAAGAGAGAGGAGAGAACCTCTCTCACTAAAAACTACATCTAAAACTAAAAATTATGAATTATGAAAGCATGATTATGAATGGATGCATTCCCCCACTTTATAGCCTCTAATCTGTGTTCTCTGGGCTGAAAACTGGGTCAGAAACAGCCCAGAAATCGCTGATTGTGAAATCTGGTCCGTACAGGTCGCGGCAAAGTGACGCGGAGGCGTCATTCACGCGTCCGCGCGGATTGAAGTTCGCAGATGCGACGCGTCCGCGTGAAGCACGCATTCGCGTCGCCTATCTGTACGGCCACTATGGGAAATTATATATCAAATCGAAGCCCCGGACGTTAGCTTTCCAACGCAAGTGGAACCGCATCATCTGGACCTCTATAGCTCAAGTTATGATCGTTTTAGTGCGAGAGGGTCAGGCTGACAACTTTGCAGTTCCTTCAACTTCTTGTATTCCTTTCACTTTTACATGCTTCCTTTCCATCCTCTAAGCCATTCCTGTCTTGTAATTCCTGAAATCACTTAACACACATATCAAGGCATCTAATGGTAATAAGAGAGGATTAAATAAAAGGAAATAAAAGCCAAAGAAGCATGTTTTCAATCATAGCACAGAATCAGGAAGGAAAATATAAAACATGCAAATCATATGAATAAGTGGGTAAAGAGTTGATAAAAACCACTCAATTGAGCACAAGATAAACCATAAAATAGTGGTTTATCAAGGACCAACATTATAAGATCTTTAGGAGATGCTAGAAAGATTGTGAGAGATGATGAAGCAGCCCAATATGCCAAGCTTAGGGAATATGCATAGGAGTTGTTGAGGTCAAATCCAGGATCTACTATGAAACTAGGTGTCAATGCACAACCTGAGGAAGACCCTATATTTTTCATAATTTTTATGTGTGTCTTTATGGTTGCAAGCAAGGGTTTGTGCATGGATGTAGACCCTTGATTGGTTTGGATGCAATTTTCCTGAAGACTTTCTATATAGGATGGCTGATGTGTGCCATGGGACAAGATGCAAATAATCACATTTACCCCATAGCATGGGCTATTGTTGTTGTTGAGAATACAACAATTTAGAAGTGGTTCTTGGAACTTTTGCATGAAGACATCGAATGCTATAAGGAACATAGCGGGTGTGTCGTGAGTGACATGTAGAAGGTATGTATAATGTACTATATAGAAGCACGATATAGGATATGTTGGATTGTTTAGATTTAATGATGGTTGTGTTAGGGACTCTTTAGATTTAATGAGTGTATAGTCAGGATCTATTTTTTTGAGCATTAGGCACTTGTGAATTCTAAACTATTACCATTGTAGGGACTCATTCACAAATTTTGTGTATGGCACCTGTGGCATAACTTTCAAAAGTGATGGAAGGACAAATACCTCAAATCATTATTGTGGGTATGTGTTAGAGCACAGACAATTCCAGAGTTTAACAAAAACATGCAAACTCTCAAGACTATCAATGTGAAGGTATGAAAGTATATGAACAAGATCTCAAGAAAATCCTATACCAGAGCGCAATACAAAGATAATCTAAAAAATGACAACGTACGTAACAACATGTGTGAAGTCTTTAACTCAGCCACCAAGCTATACAGATCAAAGCTAATAATTACACTGTTGGAGAAAGTTAGGAGGATTGCCATGAGAAGCATGGCCAGAAACAAACTCAAGATGGCCAGTCATATTGGAGATTTACCTCTTATATAACAGAGCAGACTTGTAAAGGAGAGGTATTTCAGTAAATACCAAACACCTATGTGGTTTGGTGATACTGCAGAAGTCATATTTGAAGTTCATGGTGAGCCACACAATGTAGTAGTTTATTTGAAAAATCACACATGCAGTTACAGGTCATGACAGCTATTAGCTAATACAGGTATTTTATTTATTTATTTATTTATTTTCTAAATACTGCAACATATTCACTTAATTATCTTGCTTTTAGGATTACCTTGTCGTCATGCCATCGCGGCTATTGCATGTATGAATGGTTGTCCTAAGAACCATGTTCATGCATGGTTGACAATGGGATCTTACAATAAGATATATGAGTTTCATATCAATCTGGTTAGAGGAGAAGAGATGTGGGATAAGTTTGAGTACTCTCACTGCTTACCCCCGGTAAGACCAAAATTCCATGGGAAACCAAAGCTCTATGCATGAAAAAAGGATGCACATAAAGCCCCTGTTGGAGGCAGTCAAGAGAAAAAGTCTACAAAATAAAAGAGGCAACATGGAATATTCATTTCTGGAATATGTGATGATGTTGGTTACACCACAAGGGGTGTGAAGTTAAAAAAAGTTAAGGGAGAGGAGGCAGCAGCAGCTGCAGAACAAGCTGATGATGAAGCTGATGAAGCTGATGAAGAAGCCCTACAAACTGATCAAGTTGATGATCAAGTTGGTGATGGAGCTGGTGCCCAACAAGGTGGACATGTTGCTACTTAAGCTGGAGATGTTGCCCAATCCTAAGGTGCTGATGCTCAAGGTATTGTTGTAGAAGGTGTTGTTGCTGCTGCTCAAGGTACTGTTGTTCCTGTTGCTCAAGGTGCTACTAAGGTAATGTATGTTACTAAAATTATTTAGAAGTCACAATTTGAATAATTTTATTGAGTTATGGTCGGCAATTACTATTAATTTTGCAAATATTAGCATTTTGGTTGATTCTAGTTAGTATGATCGATAGTTGTCTAAGCGGAAGATAACTAAGCGAAACAAACTTTCAATTGTCAGGCCATCTTTTGATGTTGCCAGTTCTCCAGAGTCAAATATTGATGCTGCTAATGTGGTTTTAAAGGAGACAATAGAAGGAGCAAGTGTAGGAACATCTGGAAAGATGGAAGTTTTGTTGAAATTTATTCCAACACCTAGATTTAAGGCACCAAGAAAGAAAGCCTAATGATGTCATGAAGATTTTAGTTGTTACTTTATGCTAGTAGGAACAATTTAATGTTGTTGCTTTAGTTGTTGCTTTTGATTTGCTTTGTAATGAATTAAGTCTGAAGTTATATTTTGTTAGTGTTTGTTCATAGCGATATGACCCTAGCTATAAACTTTTGGCCTAATTTATATTTTGTATTTTGCACTATAATGTTGCATAATTTACACTATTCTATGATTTTGTTAAGAAAACACTATTGTCATGGTTATTATAATTATAATGATATATTATAAGTTGTTCTATTTAGAGGTATATATTTGTTAGCTTTATTTTGTCATTAGATTATCCTTCATCCAAGTTAATGAGATACAAAGTTGAGGAAAACTTAACTTCATTTATAATCATAAATCATTACTTAATGATCATGAACACACTCACGCTCTAGCTATTTCTTAACTAAAAACCAAAACAACCAAACCCAACACACAACAATAGCAATATCAGCATCTTTAATGTGCTAATATTGCTCTCTAAAGATTCCATTCTCTAATTGAGCTCATTGAAAACTTCTTATTCAACCTGAACCACACCTTCTTCTTCATATCCATCAGCCCAATGAAAGAAATTACAGTGAACTCCAAATTACTATAATGCAAAAAGAAATATTGAATTAACAATCACCAAATCATTCCTTTAAACCCGTATCAACTTAACAATTTCATCAATTGGAGAATTTTACCTCATATAGTTGGGACACCCATGGAAAAGTCTTCCTGGATTCTCTAGCGTCGCTGAGTACTTAATCACCGTACCCAACCCACAATTGCATAATACAATGTTCTTACCCCTAGGTTGAGTTTCCCTGTTATCGTAATTTTTTCACTGGAATTGTTCTTGTTTGAGCTTCTTTGACTTCTATCACCGTTGCGCATCATGACTCACCCAAAAGAACGACTTTTCAGAGCTTCACAAGAGGATACTATGAACAACAGCAGCGAAGAAGAGAGGAGACAAAGAAGATTATACGAAAAAGATACACATTTGGAGGTTAAGATTTTATAAGTATGAATGGATTAATTTGGGTGTTTTAATCAAATTTGGGACATCAATTTGAGTTGAGCCCATTGTGTGTCCACATCAGTGTGCAGTTAAGTGCCCTTCAACACCGCTAAAATATTTGTAATTTTTGGACTAATGGAAATTCACGATTCTGAGAGTGAAAAACTTATTTGGTCATTTTAAAAAATGGAAGATTAATCTGAAATGAATTAAAAATTTCAAAAATTATTTTGAACATTACTTCATTTTTATTTATGTGAGATCAAGTTGATCGGTTTAACCAATAATTTATTACTGACTCAATGACTCACCGGTTCGATCTAGGTTGACAACTATGGTCCTAGATATTCCCTGCTAGAGGAAAAAAAACCTGGCAGGGTGCTCTAAAACTCTCTACGCCTGTCTTTTCTTTTCCCAGTCTAATATTTTGACAGCTACACCAAAAATAGGGCATATATGAGTTTTTGTCAATAAAAGTTGTCAGCATTAGTTTTAGTCTGAGACAAAGCCAGCCCTTGTTAAAGTAAGGTAGAGGATCCACGAATAACTTACAAAAACATATCTAATACAAAAAAAAAAGGGTTATGAAAAAACATTTGCATCTAAAGCCAGCAATTGCCTTTCTTTTTGAAAGCAATTCTTTTTTAAAACTGTACAACTCCGAAAGCAATGCGTTTGCCAAAGTTTCTGTTAAAAAGAAGCCCAATAACACTAGTAATAATAGCCAAAGCCCAAATGAAGTTGTAATCGATACTGATTATGCCGACGCAGCATAATTTTCAAGATGAATAAATTAAAAATCCGTTATAGAAGAAAGTAATTATTTATACTTAGCATCTTGATACATAATCATCACATTTTGTCTTTGAAAGGAAGAGGCTGAGGATATGATATTTGACTCATTATAAAGTCAACTTGCAACGTGCTTATTAATTAGTCTTTTATGTGTGAGATTCAACTTCAAGGTTTGTCTAGATCATACGGGGAGGATTGCCAAAATAAGGTCTTCTCTTTCATTAATTGGAGAACTTGTTTGGGATAACAAAAATAACTATTTAGAGTTATCTAGCTTCCTTGCACGCAAATATGAAATAATAAAATATACAACCAACCATGCACGTAAGATTCTAGATGCATACACAATGTATCAATAATTTCAAATGCTATAGATATGAGTCTATATTCGGATGTTAGTGCAAAATGAATCTATAATAAATGAATTCACATACATCAGGCATGGAAAATTTGTTAAACAAAAAAGATGACAACCGTACTATAATATCTAAGCAACAGAAATTGCATGTGTTAAAGGTTGAAAGTGTGTTATTATTTATTTTATGAAGAATGCTAGAGGGTATCAAAATTTTTTTTTTGGTTATTAGTTAATCATTAATGTTTAAAAGTATGGGATAAAATTATTGGATTACTAGACTAAAAGAATTAGACTAAAAAAATTGAGTTGATGAATAAATGATGATAAAAAACAATAAATAATTCTGATGGCTTTTAATATTATTTTTCTTATTTTATTTTATTTGATATTTTAATTCAATCTGTTGAGATCACAGAGAGTGGAAAATATACATGGTTGGAATTGACTTTTCTAATGTGGAATTTGTTTATTTCTTTCTTTGATTAGTATGTGGAGTTGATTATTCATCATCATGACAAGTTCATCACCGTGGCCACAAAAGTCAACCACCATAAAATATAAGGTAAGAAAAAAAAGTTGTGGTTGCACTTTTTCCTCTTCCTTTGTTTAGTTGTTGCTGACCTAAAACTCAAATAGCTGGATTGGATGTGAATTGGTATGAATTAGCTACGATATGAGAATGAAATAAGAAAAAGAGAAGAAACAACAATAAAATACTATTAACACTTATTTTGGGTCAACAAATTAAATAAACTACTATATACTAATTGAGATTACTTTATTTGTTGGCCAAATGGTTTTGACCCGAACCACAGATGAGCATCATGTGCTTTGCCAATATTCAAATCTTACACCCTAGGTCAACCACCATATAGCCACCATAACTTGTAGCCGTTAGATGATGATGACTTCATCTGACGGTGGATGTTACTATTAGTGCAAAAAACCCAATGGTTTTGCATAAAGGGAGAAATTATTGAGCGTTCTTTCTTAAACTAGAAGCATGTTTAATTGGTTATTCAAGAACCTTTCAATTAATTGCACATTTTCGTTTCTAATGGTTATCATAAATTAAACACTATAAAATAAAGGAGGTGTAGTTATTATAAACTAAACATCAATAACGACACTTATTAAGTAAGAAAAAAGTTTTAATAAAAAACGAAAATTATTTTTTAAAAAAGTTTTATATATTGAATGTTTTAAAAAAATTAAAATATTTTTTTGTTATTCTTTTAAACAATAACTCTTAAAATAATTTTTAGCTAATAAATCTATATTTTTAAAACAAGTACTATTAAATATATTTTCAAAGGATCCGATATAACTTCTCACACAAAGTGGAGGTTCAGGTTTGTTTGGCTGTGGTGTGGTCAACTGCGTAGTTGCACTGAAACGTTGAACAATTTATTATTTTGTCAAAAGAAGCATGATAAATGTCAAAACCCAACCTTTGTTTTTTTAAAAGAATTTAATTGGGCCTTACCTGCTCACCGCAGCTACCTGCCCTATGCCTGGTTCCATTATTAACTCTATTTTAATAATTTTAGTAGTACTACAGTACTACTACATATATAAATATGCACAGTATATATATGGTATATGCTATAGTCATAATTGTTAGAATCCAATCGGTGATAAAATTTATCAGACTATTAATCTATTAATTTATTAATTTAATTGTTAAATTATTAGTTGATCCAATAGAATTAATTTTACGTAAATAAAAAATATAAAATAATTAAAAATTAAAATTAAAATTTAAAATATATATTTTTATTAATATTTTAAAAATAATTAAATTTTAACAAATTATAATCAATAAATTATAATTTAGTTATCATTAAATAAATATATAAAATTTAATATTTTTTATAATAAATATTTTTTTATTTTATTTTTATACTAAAATAACTATTTTATTTAATAACTAACTAATTAGTTTATTTTATTATATTATTATATATTATATATTTATTAAAAAATAAAATTTAATAAATATTATTTAATTATAAAAAAATAATAATATTATAATTAATAAAAATATTTAATATTTTTATTTATACATATTTAATAATATTTATATTAATAATTATAAATAATAAAAATATAATTAATTTAAATATAAATAAATATAAAATTAAAATAATATTAATAAAATTATTCTATATTTTTATTATATAATTAATAATAAACATATAAAATAACAAAAAATAACATAACTTAGTGACAATTTATAATTGCCTAACGTAGAATAGATTCTCAAACTCTAAATTCGATATCAAAGCTGAAGTAGAATTTACTTCAATATAAAAATTTTTTATATAAAATTAATAATTAAAAATTATTAAATAATGTAACAATAGTTAATTAAACTATTTAACACATAATATGTATTGATATTTTAATTATTATGTTTAGATAAAGATATATCCAAATGAATAATCATCGTAAAATCATCGTTAGCAAACATAACTTGTTGACTTTAAATTTGATAGAAAATTAGTATTTTTTTGTTTATAATAATATTATGAGAATATAAATTTTTTGAAATTATATTAATTTTATTTTGATATTATAGATTATGGCACAAAAATATTATTAAATTAAATTATTTTTACAAAAAAATCGTATCAACTAAGAATAGAGTCTTCATAAAAAAAATCAAATAATAAATTTTTTAGTTATTATTTTCATGTGAAAAAGTTTAATCTTTTACTAATAATTAATTTTAGTATTCATTATCTAAAATTTAAAAGAACTTAATCTATATATTTTTATATTTGATTAGGCGTTAAAATTATTTAATAAAAATAAATAATTTTTATGCTTGTTATTTAAAAATAATATTTTTTTATATATATATATATAAATATAATTAGATATTAGTATAAAAAAAATTACATTGATAGTTATAAAATTAATTTTTTTGAAACAATTAAATCTTGATTATATTATTAATCACAAGATTAGTATTCTTTTCAAATTATATGAAATAAATATTTGAAGAAAGAAAAATAAAAATACAAATTAAAAAGATAAACGATAAAATCTTGAACCTAAATAAAAAATAAAAAATATATAATAATAATATATTTTTCATGTGAATAATATTACAGAATTATTTTTAATTATAAGTTTAACATATTTTTTATAATTTTATGAATTTATTTGAATTATAATATTTTATTATTTTTATTTTTTTATAAAAATAAGTAGAGAGATAGAGAATAAAAGAGAAAAGAGAGAGAAAGATAAAGAAAAAAGCGAAAGAGAGTTGTTAATTTTGGAAAGAAATATTTTATTTTAATTGTAGTGAAAGAATATCTTGTGTCACAACTTAATTTGTCAAATTAATAATATAAAATATAAATTATACGTTATATATAGAGTGAGAATGGTAGAGAGAAATAGAAAAGCGGAGAGAAATAGATAAGTGGATGGAGAAAGAGAGTTTATTAATTTTGGAAGAAAATATTCTATCTCCATTTTAATGATTAAATAAAGACGAAAAATGGCAAAAAAGAAAGCATTCATTCCCCTTCGATATCTTACACCTATAGTCTTTTTGCCCTCGTGCATCTCTTTCAAAATTAAAAAAAGTCTGGAATCTTGGGTTATTAATTGGTAGAATACTAAGCAACTTGAAATTTTCTTGAATATCATTCAAGAAAAGATTATTCAAGTGTAATTATTAATTAGTAATATAATATAGCTATATTTTAATTTTAGTTATAATTAAAGAATATCATGTTGCATTTATTGATTATCAAATTTGTAATTAGTCATTGATAATGATATATAAGAGACATAAAGTAGGTGAAAAGATCAGAGAGATAGAGAAAGAAAAAAGAGGAGAAGAAAACTCTTTAATTTTTAAGAAAAAGATTTAATTTCAATTGCAACGAAAAAATAAAATGTAACAAATTTTAGTTGTAAAATTAATAATATATAATAGATAAAAACTAAAAATTATGTATATAATAATAATATATTTTTATCTAAATAATGTTACAAGATTATTTTTTAATTATATCTAAGTATAAATTTAGTAAATTTCTTATAATTTTATTTTTGTAAATCAAAAAAGTAGAGAAAAATAAAAAATGATAGAGAAAAGAGAAAGAAAGATAACGAAGAAGAAGGAGAAAGAGAATTTGTTAATTTTGGAGAGAAATATTTTATTTTAATTATAATGAAAGAATATTTTTAATGAGAAGGGTAAAAAAAATAGATAAGGGGAGAGAGATAAATAAGAGGATGAAGAAGGAGATTTATTAATTTTAGAAAAAAATATTTCATCTCAATTTTAATGAAAGTGTGTTATGTGACACATTTTGATTGTTAATTAGTAATATAATATAGTTATATTTCAATTTTAATTGCAATTTGAGAATGTCAAACGATGGACAGAAGGTGCCTTAGGGACTATTATGAATTCCAAAATGTAACTACGAAAACAATTTTGAGTAACTTAATTTTCGAGATCACTTTAAGGCAAGGTTCTGAGAACCAAACTGGTCATCGAACCGCTCTAGCTACTAATTTACTGGTTCATAGGTTCAACTAGTTCGACCGTGGTTGAACCGAAAAAACCATTTTATAATAAAATAATAAATAAAATACAAATAAACACATTAAAATATAATTATAGTCTAATGTAAATTTTAAAATATCATTCAAATTAAAAGTACTACATAAACCAGAATGTTATAATCTCATTCAAATACAAATTCAAAAGTCAAAAAATAAAACAACCAATCAAACATAACATGGCAACATCAAAATGATCCAAGTTTGTCATCAATCATCAAAATCCTCCATAACTTGTTGCAGATTTGCGTCGTTGATATCATCACCTTCATTAGCACTTGGACCAGAAAAAGCAAGTGGTGCAGCATAAAATGAACTACTACGTACTACCACCGTCACCGGCTTGATCTAAATTGGCATCAATCTCATCTAACAAAATATAACACATTATCAATAAATTAAAGATCAAAGCTATTGTAATTTATTGTCTGATCAATAAACTATAATACTCACCAAGCAAGTCTTTAATATTACTTGGAAGATCAGACTCTTTTTCAACAACATCTTCCGTCACCCAAAAGTCAACCATATCAATACTTTCAATATCGATTGGATCATCTTTTGGGATAGCCCTCGGGTTAATAGAAAAATCACTTTTTTTTATTTTCTCTTCACTAAACCAATTTAGTTAGGTGCCGATTAGTCTCAGAGGAGATCTTCTTTCTCAAACCAACTAGCAAACGAGAGGGGTCTCGAGGATTCCCTAAGGTAAATAACTCTTCAAAATACATCTGTGCTCTCGCACTAATTGTATCTAGGGCAGTACACCACTCTTCATTCTCGTCCTCTAACCTTGATATCTTATTTCTCCTATTTTTGACTTGACACTTGGAGTGAAAGAAAATTGTGTTTTGATCTCCCCATTTGAGCTAATTAATCATTGATTTCTCTTGCCAAAACCTTTTCTCTATAGCATGTGTTACTAAACTCTTCTTCTAGCTTTAAGATCTCTACATTATTAGCGGAACTGAAAATTTTTCTTCAAGGCTAAGAGTTTAGTCGCAATCCTCTCCATTCCTTGAATTTCAACCCCCGAAGTATTTTTATTTGACTATTTCAGATCTGTAGGGTTTCAATTTCTAAATAATTGGTATATTGGAGAGCCAGAAAAGCTTGTTTGTCATACCTCATTAACAATTGTATCAATTATTTCCTCCTTACACTATTTTTCTTGAAATTTGAACCTCTTTTTATTCTTGATTGTTGCTGAATTTGACTTTAAGAGAAAGGGTGATGGTTTAATCCAATATCTTCTAAATATGTGAGTGTGGCCAATGGATATTCCTCCCTCACTTTCAGTGACATAAAGCTCTATCTAGTGTCTTTCTAACTGCTCTATCTCTCTTGACAACTTCGATTCTACCATGTAAATTTTTTTCTTAATATCCCATATCCACTAAGCTGCCATAGTTCATAAATTTTTGAAACTTCTGAATAGATTGAACTGATTTCTCCCTTCTTCCCTGCTTTTTATCTGTTGACAATATGACATTAAAATCAGCAATAACCACATATTTGTCTCCTAGCTACCTAATAATCTTCAACAAGGCCTCATATTAATTAGGGTTAAGTACGAATTTGGTCCCTAAAATAAGGGCTGAAAATTTCTTTCATCCCCAACTTTTTTTGCTTACAAAATCGTCCCTAAGATTTAACGTAATTTTAAAATTGTCTTTTGAACATTTATACCCTTACCCTCTATCACAATTTTGACCTCTCTTTTCTTGCTCTGCGTCTTCATCTTCTTCAGATTATGCTCTGCTTCTTCATCTTCTTAATCTTCTTCAGATTGTAAAAAATAGACCAAAATATTTAAAGAAATTCAAACAACTTGTACTTTGAACAATAATAAAAAAATTTAGCAGCAACAATATTCCAAATTCAAGCCAAATCAAAAGTAGAGATTCATCAACAGAACATGATATTCAAATATTCCACAGCAAATTCCATAACAAATTTAGATATTCCACAACAAATTCAGAATCACAAAGCAAAAAATTCAGATATTGCACAACAAATTTCACAAAAAATTCAGAAGTTCCACAAGAAATCCAGTTCAAAGAAGAAGAAGAAAAAGAAGAACAAGAAGCGGCGGGAGGTGAGGGTCATGGAGCAGCGGTGAGGACGCATGTAACAGTGCGAGCGGCGAGGAGGGAGGAACAACAACGAGCAGTGAGGGGCGAGGACCGGCGGCAGTGGCGACAACGGCGTATCCCCCTCTCTCTCTTCCTTTAGCTCACGCATCTCTCTCTCTCTCTCTCTCTCTCTTCGTAGTCAGCGGCTCAACGGCGGTGACGAGCCTACTACGACGATGGCTCCCCTCTTCTCCCTCCCCTTGTGATCCCTTCCCCTTTCTTCTTCCCTCCCCTTGCCCTGGTAATCCCCCCTTTCTTTAACCTGTTTTTTTTTTAATTAAGGATATTTTTGGAATAAAAATAAAAATTTTAGTAAAAAGGACAATTTTAAAACTTTGATAAACCTTAGGGATAATTTTATAAGAAAAAAAAAAATTAGGGACGAAACAAATTTTCAGCCCCTACCTTAGGGACCAAAATCGTACTTAACCCTACTGATTATCTTTCAACTGGTCAGTGTTGTAGAGATGAACTTCTAACATCTTCCATGTGATTCGATATAAAAATCTATATTGCTGTTCACCTTCACTTTCACTCTTTTCCTCCATGCAAGAGCCAAACCTCCTGCCACTCCATTAGGATTAACACAAAATAATTCCATGAGACCTACATTTCTTAAATGCCTATCCACAAATAAGGATTAGTTCTTTGTCTCACATAAGAACACAACCTCAGAGAAATAGAAATTCTTAATCCTTTTGATATTGTGAACTGTCAAGGGTCTCTCCAAATCCTAACAGTTTCACATGGCTATCTTCATATCCTCGTAGGTACTTTTAATGGGTTGGCACCCTCATCTCAATCAACATTCCTCTCAACTGTCTCTTCTCTCTTAATTTCACCCCCTCTTCTTCATCCTTAACATCCGTGTTACATTTTATCCCCATAACCTTCTTGATGTATCCAGCCCTATTGCTTTTTCTCGCTAAATGCTTAATCTTCTATCTCTTGTAACTCCTACCTACTATACCAGTTTTGCTGCCACACTGAAATATGCCTATTTCCTCCATGAAAAATTGCTCCCGTTTACCTCCTCAGCGCCTGTAGGAATGTGTTCACTACTACTGTTTTGGGATAGGATAATTGGTGATATTTGGTTTAGATTATGATTGTGCAGGTCTAAAATTGGAAGATTTTGATTTTTTGGATTAGGCTTGTTGTGGATCATGATTTTTCTATTGACGTCATTGCAGGATAATTGGAAAAAACTTTTGACGAGGCTAACATGGGTTAAATTTTTGGTTAATTGCTCTCCTACCTCTTCCTTTTCTATTAATGTTTAGGTTTAAATTCTCCTAATTATCCTCTAACTTCCACCCTGTTAATTCTACTCTTAATTGAAAACTCCACCGTTCTTTCTTTAGTTTCTGATCAGCTAAATGTTTTAATAATTTACTGCAATTTTTGAAATTATAGCCAATAAAGCCATAAAAACTATAATTGATCCCAAGGCGTTCACATTTTAGCTAAACTTCACAATTTTTTTTATCTAGACTAGCCAATCTAATATTTTGCTTCTGCGTATGAGTAACATTCATGTTAACCTTCACCTTTATGATCCAATCCTCCTTACTTCTCATATTGAAAGTTTTTACCATCAGCAACTCACGTATTCTGTCTCCAATCTTTTGAGCAGCCTCCTTTGTTTTGTAATAGTCCGACATATTCCATAAATGAATCCAAGTAGGAACTAATCAATAATCATTCTCTTTAATATTTATTTTTATATTTTAGTACCTCAAGTGAATTACAGATTGCTTTAATTAGCAAGTGAAATTTAAATCTTATTTTTTTAGATTCTGATTAGCTGAATTTTTTTAAAAATTTACTGCAATTTCTGGAATCATGACCAATAAAACTATAGAAACTACAACAGATCTAAAGAGGTTCACATTTTAGCTGAACTTCAAAAATGTTCTTATCTAGACTAGCCAATCTAATATTTTGCTTCTGCGTATGAATAATATTCATGTTGACCCTCACCTTTATAATCTGATCCTCTTTATCTCTCATCTTAAAAATTTTCACCTTTAACACCTCACGCAATCTTTCGAGCAACCTCCTTTGTTTTGCAATGGTTCGACATACTCTATAACCGAATCTAAGTAAAAACTAATTAGTAATCATCTTCTTTAATATTCATTTCTATATTTCAGTGCCTTAAGTCAATTACATATTGCTTTAATTAGTAAGTATTTTTACCATTTTTCTAGATGTTCCAAATTATAGAAAAGGCCACTTCCATCATGCGAATACTAAAATCTCTATCCGCCATCAACCTTTCAACTAAACTCCTTAAATAATTCTGTAGTCCCAATTTGATATTATCTACCTCCAAACTCACAATCTCCTCCATATCTCCACACCAATTTGATCTCTCCCTTTATTCCTACCTATCTCGTTCATTATGAATTAACACACAAGCACATATTAGTAGAGAATGCGATCACTTCAACATAAACAAGGTTTATTTTGAAATAAAAAAAAAGTGACAACACACAAAACCCTAGCAAGTACAACACAAAATTTTAGTAGAGTACAACAAAAAATTATAACTACATTATTGTGGTTGTTGTAAGAATTTTCTTGTAATAAAAAATATTGAGATAATTATTTGTTATATAATAATAACAATAGTAATAAATGAATTATTTTAAAAGTATTTTAAATTGAAAGAAATATAAATAAATAATTATTTTAAGAAATTACTAATTGATCTTAATCATTTAATTAATCTAACACATATGTTGCTTTTTTTGTTTAAATTAATCGTTAAAATGCGTTATTTTCAAAATTCAAAAATTAAAGTTCCACTCTTTTGATCAATATATTATCAGGACTTTTTTCTCTTTATCCCACGTTGTTGTTGCTGGCCAAATTAGGGTTTGACCTCGCAAAAGGCATCAAATGCTGTAATCCCTTTTACGTCGTTTCATAATTATTAACACTGTATATGTTACGTTGCTTTTCACATCGTATTGAGAATCCATGCCAAAAATTCAAAAATTAAAGTTCCACTTCCTTGAGTTGCATTTTTGCTTTTCCACCATCCCATACCTATCAAGCTTATGGTCAACCATAAAGAAAGGGACAAAAACAAAAGGATGAAAGCTAATGGCGAAACTTTCGATGAAATCGCAACAAAATAGTTACTTTGGTGGTATAAGTTATTTTTTTTTACTGGTATTTAGTTAAATAAATTTTATTTTATTATGAATTAATTATTTTTCTCTCTTATGAACATTCAAGTTTCAATATCCATTGCGTAAAAATATTTTTATGTATGCATTAGTAAATAAAAAGGGAAAATTTTTTTGGCACATTGCAGTGAAATTTAAATCTTATTGTTAAACTATATAAAGTAATAAAATTTATTTATCTAAGATGAACAAAATGCTGCTTTGTTGTTTTTATTTTGTCGAAATTTTATTGCATATCATCAAACAATAGAGTGGAAGAACTGTTGATAATATATCTACGATAATATAGCTCGAAACCTAAAACTAGAAGTGAAGTTTACTGTAGTTAAAACAAGAAGTAATTAACCTCCTTAATTGTGAGGGAACAATGTTCTTTAAAAAAATTGAAAAGACAGTTGTAGGAAGTATTTAACATTTAATATATAAATAAATATATTAATTAATACCGCTACTTGCCAACTAGTTGACGTTGATTTTTCTTTCGGTGTAATTAGCAGGTTATCAAGGTCAATATACTTTTCACAAATTTCACTATAATAAAAATGAATTGAAGTAGTAGTTGTTGATAAACATCCGTGGTCTTTTCAAAAACTGATATAAACTATAGTAAATGCATGAATGCGCTTGAAAGTGACAAAAATTCCAAGTGATAGTACTAGGCAATAATGAAGAAAGAAGAAGAAAAAGAAAACTAAAACTTCCATTACAAAGATAATGATTTAACTGGGAACAAACTGAAAATAGTGAGGGTTTCAATTATTTAGACTCTAATAAGTTGGGGAGCTAATTTTTTTAAGGCAAGATTATTTCTCTATCTTCCTATTTTATATCTCTCTCGTGCAACAAATGATCAAGTAATGATTAATATATCTGAAAAGAGTAACAAAAAATAGTATTGATGTCTAATATTGATCATTTCATAAAATAAAATATATCTAAGATTGATAAAATACAATAATATTGATAAAATTTACAGTGTCCGTAATTGGTATACGATATTACGATGAGTTAATTTGATAAAAATAGAATAAAGTAAAAGGACTAGGCCATTGATTTATTTTGCTGGGCAACGGTTGTGAAAGAGTTAAAAAGAAAAAAGTAAAGTAGATGCTGCAGCGTTGACTGTCATACGGTTTGGACGTATCGAGGAAAGAATCATTCTAAAGACATTACTCAATATCAATAGTTATAACTTAGGGTTTACTTTAACATTCATGATAAAGTTATGAATTAAAATTATTTTATAGAAATTATATAGGTTTTAAATTTTTATATATTTATTAAAATAAAAAATTGAAAATATTTATTAATTAGTGAATTAATAATTCAATCATATTTTCTCTTCATAGACTAACTAATATGTTGAAGGAAGAGGGGGTTGTGTATTTTTTTCCCTTGTATGCTCTGTTCTGTTACCCACTACGGAGTGAATGAGTGAAGAAGGGACCCACCACGAACTCCTCTTTTGGACCATTACAGTAACTCATATTTTGTCGTGGTGTACTTTCCCCAATTGCATCCCTCCTCCACCCAATCTCTACCCTCGGATCCACGTTAACTCCTTTGACTTTCCCACACCCCTTCATACCTTCACCTTTCTCTCTCTTTTATAACCCCCCTCTTCCCTCCCCCTTTTTCTTCCTTACCCTCAAGCACAAAAAATCAAATCAAAAACCAAACCCCCCTTTCTTCTCTCCGTCGTCTTTGATGGCAGTGGATCTGGTAGGAGTTCCACGGATGAGGATGGAACAACAAGAACAAGTTGCAATTCAAGAAGCTGCTTCGGCTGGCTTGAAGAGCATGGAGCATCTCATTCGCCTCCTCTCTTCTCAATCTCAATCTCATTCTCCTTCTACTTCCTCTTACCCTCTCCCCAACAATAATAACAACCTCAACTGCTCCCAACTAACCGACTTCACAGTGTCCAAGTTCAAGCAAGTCATCAACCTCCTTAACCGCACTGGCCACGCCCGCTTCCGCCGCGCACCACCACAACAACAGCCCACCCCTCCCCCTCAGGCCCAGCCTGGAACCACCACCGCCTTCACACTAGATTTCCACAAGCCCACCATTCTGAACTCCAAGCCCGCCGTCAACAAGGATGTCGACCAAGAAATGGAACTTAGTATTTCCCCTCCTGTTTCCACCACTACCTCCTCCACCTTCATGTCCTCCATCACCGGCGATGCTAGCGTCTCCGACGGCAAGATTGGCCCCTTCCTTACCCTTCCAGCTCCTCCTCCCCCTCCCGTTGCCTCCGGAAAACCTCCTCTCTCTTCTTCTCACCGGAAAAGGTGCCATGACGCAACCCTCTCCGGAAAAGCCTCCTCCTCCGCTCATTGCCATTGCTCCAAGAGAAGGTATATCTTGTGAACATGCTAAAAGGACAAACGAATAATATTAATATTAATTAAAATTAAAATCTAATATAATTTTTTGTTGTTTCAGGAAATCACGTGTGAAACGAACGATCCGTGTGCCGGCTATAAGTTCGAAGATCGCCGATATACCGCCTGACGAATTCTCGTGGAGAAAGTACGGTCAGAAACCGATCAAGGGCTCACCTTACCCTCGGTATTATTCTAACAATTCATTATATCAGAGTCTTCATTTTGCATCAATTAATTATATCATATTCACATTAAGATCCGTTAGTTGAGGTATTAATTAATAACCAATGGATCTATTGAATAGAAGAAAATTTTCTTAATTGAGATCTATTTGAGTTAAGATCTAGTAATTAAACTAATATTATTATTTGTTTTTGCAGTGGTTACTATAAGTGCAGCACCGTGAGAGGATGTCCGGCCAGGAAGCATGTGGAGAGAGCACAAGACGATCCGAAGATGCTAATAGTGACGTACGAAGGGGAACACCGTCACAATCCGCAGCCACACTCGCCGGAAACTGCCGGCACTCTCGCCGTCACCTCTGCTGGTGGTTTTAGCCTCCGGTCGTGTTGAATCAAGCATCGGCGCCGTTTGGAAAACTACTTACGCCGGGCTGCATCCAACATTGAAACTGTCCGTGACGTGACGGTAACGGCGGCATCAACGTGTTTGACGGTATAGTCAAAAGCTAATGTTGAAGTCAACGTTTGCATTATAGTAGCTTTTGACGGATTCGTCTAAACAATTGGCGAAGACTTTTGCTGTAAAAAATTCTGATAGACAGAAGATTGTAGGACCTCTAAAATTAAATATAGTTTTGTTTGTTCTTTTATTATTTTTTCTCCCTTGCTGTTTTTTGTGGATTTATTTATTTATTTTTCATTTTTTCATAAAACTAAGTAAGAAATTGATTAGACGAAGAAGTTGAATTTGCTTGGTGCTTGGCTGGGCCCACTATTATTGCGTTGTGCATAGTAATGTATGGATTTAATAATAATATTGGGAGATCTAGTTTCAAAGATTAGATTCCTTGCGTTGAAGAAGAAGGCATTATTTGAGGAAAAAGTCAAGGAGCACTTGTGTAGGATGCTGCAAGATGAGGGTCCCAGCAGAGAGAGGTGGAGTTGGAATAATAATAACTTTAATTGAATATTGAGCAGTGTAAAGTTGGTGGTAGTGGGAGAAGGAACAGGTCAATGGTTATTATTGGGGATGGGTCCCTCATAGCCAGCTATTTCAAATCTTGGGGTTGGGGGTTCTAAGGTCTTCTTCTTTGACTACGACCAATATTAGGATGCCCTTCCACGTGAAATAATTTCCTAGTTTCACTCAAAATCATTGACAATTAGGAGTATTTCCCCGTAAGTTCGTGCATTCATGAATTTCTAAGTTATAAATAAAGGGTTTAGCTAGTGCAAGACTATTCGTACCCGTTTTAATCTGTTTGGTAATTCAACCCGCATCAAATGAAGTTGGTTATGGAGCAGGTAGAGCTGTGTATAAAATAAAGTTTGAACATCTATTTTCTTTTATTGTTTTTGCGGATATTATTCAGTCCTGCGGCTGTGGGTATCCAATCCGCTTAGAGCAGATTGACAATTCGACTCAGCAATGGATAGGCTTAACGGTAGAATAGGTGGAGTTGACATGCACTAATAATAGCACTATAGTGTACTTTTAAAAAAAATATATGTATACTATGTGAAGAGATTATGAACAAAATGTACAGTAATGTGTATTACAAGCTCTAGACAGGTGAAATAGTTATACCTTTTATCCAACCAGCAGTTACACCTTTCAGGCTCACTCGATCCTAACATATTGAAACAAATATGAGTTTATTCTTGTTTCGCTTGATTTTTAATAATTTCGACAGGGCGTGGAATTAATTTTGTATCAAAATCTTAATTCAAAGAGTAATATGACTTATCTTAAAAAAATGAATTTGATCTAAAATTTATTTAATGTATATGTTGAATGATTATTTATACATAAAATATTAAATATAAATTGGATCAAATAATATAAATAACAACAATAATAGAAATACAAAAAATAAATAAAACTTTAAATAGATAAAATAAAATAAAATTAAAATTGAAAGAAAATAAAATGCTTAAAAAAAGTGAAATGCTTAAAAAAATAGAAGTAAAAAATTTGAAATAAAAGTAAAATACGTAAAAAAAAATAAAAAAAAAATAAATTGAAAGTTGATTCTAGACACTCACTCACATGCATTTATATTCTATATTTTCATGATCTTCCATTGCGTTAGTGTGACTAAAAATTTGTAGAGTTTTAATGAAATTATGAAGTGTTCAGATTGAAGTCCCTAACTTATACAATTTTTTTTTTTTTATTTATAGATCACAAGGGGGACTGTAGAATGCTTCTTTCTTTTCACGATCTAACTTCTCCCTTTTTCTTGGGCTCGCACAATTCACAACCTTATCTTGACTGTAAAGGACCTTGTCATCTAAGTTGGACATCCCATGTCTTCTTTTTAACTTGGTCTCCAAGCCCCATATTTTGTATCGTGCTACCAGATTAAACCACGTGCGATTAATAACTTTCGATCGAGATTCTTTTCGATTCGACTCATATCATATATGATGAGTTGACATTCTTCTTTATCATGGTCGAATTGCACAATTAGTCAAAATTTTGTACTTATAAATTGCCCCTTAAACTTATCATTTTAGAAAAATAATAAGTTTTACGTGTCATGTGTTGATCAAATGTTACTTTTCAAATTCAGAATTTAAAAAGACAGTTACACAGTTTCTGAAAATTCTGTGCGCATTTTCATGGGAATATGCAACGTCTTTGGAACTTTAATGGGCTTTTCACAGCTTAAGAACATTGAAAAATCTCAATTTTGGGATTTATCTTGTGTTGAATTTGGTGGATTTTATCAACTTTTCTCAC
The DNA here is from genome assembly GCF_014773155.1 of Arachis stenosperma. Classification (NCBI taxonomy): domain Eukaryota; kingdom Viridiplantae; phylum Streptophyta; class Magnoliopsida; order Fabales; family Fabaceae; genus Arachis; species Arachis stenosperma. Next base: position 44,070,297 of record NC_080379.1, read on the forward strand.
ATTTATTCAATGAAATAGCATGCTTTTGTAATTCTCCCTAAATTTGTGCTTAAGAGTGAAAACATGCTTTTTAGCCCTTAAAATAGCTAAATTTAATTCACTTTAATTCCATTTGATGCCTTGATATGTTTGTTGAGTGATTTCAAGTTCATAAGGCAAGTATTGGATGGAATAAGTGAAGAGAAAAGCATGCAAGTGGAGAATTCAAGAAGAAATGAGTATTTGGAGAATTGAAAGCCACCCGCACGCGTCACCCACGCGTACGTGTGAGGAGGAAATTTGACAGCGACGCGCACGCGTGACGCTGGTCACGTGACCTCATTAAAGTGAATTCGTTGGGGACGATTTCTGAGACATTCAGGCCCAAGTCCAACTCATTTCTGAAGCTATTAGAGGCTGAATTCAAGATGGATCAAGGGGGTGGAGGGAGCAATTTGTTAGTGTAGGGAACATGCTTTAGGTAGTTTCTAGAGAGAGAAGCTCCCTCTTCTCTCTCTCTTCTCTCTAGAATTAGGTTAAAATTAGGTTAATTTCTCTTAGATCTAGGTTTAATTTCTTGTTTTCATTTAGTTTTCTTTACAATTTCTTGTTCCTACATCTTTATTCTCTTAGTTTATGGTGTTAATTTTCCTTTTATGTCACTTATATATTTATGAGCACTCTTGTTACTTTGATTTCCTTTTAATGCAATTTAATGTTTCTTTATTTATCGTTGTTTCTTTGAGTTGTTATTGTTAATTTCTTACATTGGGTAGTAGGAGATTTTATTATTCTTGTAATTTTATGATGCTTTCCTTTTATGCCTTCCAAGTGTTTGACAAAATACTTGGTTGGATGTTAGAGTAACTTTTTTAGCATTCTTGGCTTGGAAAGAAAAATTAGGCAATCTTGAGTCATCAATACCCAACTTATGTTGGTGATCTAGAGTTGTTAGTTAATATTATTTTCATTGACTCTAATCTCTTGCTAATTCAATTAGTAAGTTGATTAGGACTTTTGAATTGAGATTAACTAATCCTATTTGACTTTCTTCCATGTTGAAGATAACATTGTACCTTCTTCCGATGTTGAAGATGACTTAATAGGATTAGGTCTTGATAATCATCGTATGATAATTAATGACTAGGATAGAAAGCCTATATTCTCAATCCTTACCATGAATGTCTCTCTTTATTACTTGCTTTATTTAATTGTTTGCTTTATTTTCTTGTCATTTATTTTCTTGCCTTTTTATCAACCAACCCACCCCTTGGATACCATAACCAATAGCACGCATACCTCACTGCAATTCCTTTGAGAGACGACCCGAGATCTAATACTCTCGGTTACTTTTATTGGGTTGGACTTGTGACAACCAAAATTTAAACTTTGATTCAGAATTGTTTGTCGGTTGGGAACTATACTTCAACGGAATTATTTGTGTGAAATTCCTATCTGACGGTAATACTCATATCAAACATCATTACTTCGTTGATCTCCATACATCCTTTATCATTTTCATCATTTCTTATTTCCTTAAGAAAAAATTTCTTTCTTTTCTATCATTTCTTTCAACCATTTCCATGAATTCTCAATCAGCTCATCATCAATCTGCTTCACCTTATGTTATTGCTGCCTCTTCTACTTCTGCAACTATTGCTACCACCACCATATTGCTTCCTCCATGGCACCTACAACTATGGCTTCTGTATCTTCTTTCCTTCCGGCTATTGCTGCTACTATAGCAGTGTCTGCACCTTGTGCAACGATTACTTCTCAATAGCTTTCTCAGCATCGTGAGAAAGATGATGATGTTAAACTTATTCCTCTTCCTCCTTTGGCAGCTAACGTTGCACAATTTTATAACGACGATGGAAGCTTGAAATTCCCTAATCGAAATATTGAAGCCACAGAACTCTGGAGGAACTAGGTATTCTTTTCCTTTAAGGTTATTGGCCTTTATATTCGTTTTTAGAGCCCCTTTCTACTCAAGAACAGATTGAATCCATCTCTTCTTTCTTTTCTCCTCCACATGAGCAACTTCCTTTGATTTTTTGTAAGAATATTAAGGCTTTCTATTTCGTTAGTCAAGTTTTTAGGATTGCTCCCCTTAAAGAGTCATGTTCTCTCTTTTCGACTTGGATGTTGAAACTAGCTTTTCCTTATAAATTTGTTTGGAAAATAATAGGAATTAACTTTACTCTTAAACTAGCTACTTTTCGACCTGTAATGCACTGCACCTCTCCTAGGAGCTAGTTTATACTTTTGATGTCCAATTACCAACAATTTTCATTTTTTCATATGGGATGATGGGTCCCACTTTAATGGAAATATTTGCTATGACTGGCATGCTCCTGATGGGAAGTATGTATCTTGGACTACTGAGTACCCTGATGATGCTTTCGACATCAACTTTGACTTGACCTTTATGTTAGAATTTATTCAAAACAACATGAGTTTTGATGGCGATCCCATCACCGACAGTGATCATATAGCCTTTTTGCTTTTATGGCTCAATGCTTTTTTCTTTTGCCCTAAATTCACCCAGATTAAAAAAATAACTATCTTCCTCTAGCTATCATGCTCCACCATAAGAAATACATTGACTTTCCTTCCTTTATCTTAGGTCAATTGTATGAAACTCTTTCTTTAGTGGTGAATGAGATCCGTCAAGGTAAAAATTCAACCAACCCTTTTGGTTCACTTTGGGTTGTGAATTTGTGGTTAAAAGCTGACCTAAAACCTCGTCTTATAGCTTTATCATCTGACATTCCAAAAACTCCTATGATGGTATTCGACTATCCTTTTTATCTTGGTCGAAACTAAAAAATGTCTGCCGTTGATGCTTTTTGTCACTTCATTACTCTTCTACTTGACATCAAAACCGATGATCACACTTCTTATTATCCCTATTCTTTCACCCATCATCGAAGTTCAGTCAAGTTTTTTCATTCTTTCACCAGCTCCAAACCAAAGAATCAATTTATTATCGATGATTTATGGTCTCTCATCTTAACTCCTCAAATCCTCCCAATAGAACTTCCACATGAATCGACAATGGCCTTGAAAAAAAAATTAGTGACTTATTCTCCTCAGTCTGTGTCACGCCAATTTCGGCTTGCACAGGCACTACCTTCTCCATTTTTATGCCATCAACTTTGAAGCACAAATTGCTCATTATGAAGTGTCGAGATTAGAGAAATTTGACCAAATTCTCGACATGAATAATCAGAGAATGATTTCTCAATATCATAGGCTTAACCTCACTCGCTATTTCCTTTTAACATATTCTTTCCATAAATGGTGGTCGGCTTATTATGCATCTTATTACACTTTGATTGATTAAACCCTTTCTAATCTGATCCTTCCTGCTGCGCAAACTATCACAACATCAAGAAAAACCAAAGGTGAGCATGTCAAAGAGATTATTAAATTTGAGAAGTATCACAAGGTTAAATGACATTTCTGGAAGATAAGGTATGTTTTTAACGAGGCCTTAGAGGTATGGGAAAAAAAGAAGGAAACACACTTATGCAAATGTCGCCAGTGTTATTTACAATCTTTTACGCAAGATCCTTTAGCACAAAAGAAATCTTTTATGGGTCCTTTCAAGTTTTTTTCTTTTTCTAATGCCTATTTCGGCCTCGTTGATTGGCTGCCTAACCCTCCTAAAGGAGCTTTGGAAGTGAATTACCGCCTTCAAAAATGCGACCCAAGAATGTTGGGTATAAACACAATTGGTGCCGTTTACCATTGAGGAACCAGTGATAAAATCCATGGTTGAACAAGGATCACTGGATATCCCCCATGTATCTTGTGTTTCCTTGGGTCTTAACAATTCATATCTTCTACTCATTTTATATTTTTCATGTGCTTTCAGCTGCTCAACCAACTCAAATTATTAGCGTTGTTGTTGACCCTCAACTAATCAAAGAAAATTGGGACTCAGATAAGGATGTTGCTCCAAAGAAGACAAAATGCAAACAAGGTGTTGGACTAGGCAAAGGGAATTCAAATGATGTCATGCTCTCTTCTAAGAAGCAAGGTCCTATCGACATTCTCATGGGTGCTGGCCCCAAGAAAAATACCAAAAACAAAATCCACTGCTTCTTCCAAGGTATACATCATAATTTAGTTTATTATCCCTTTGAATTTTAATGTATACTTAGCAGTTTATCTATCATTTATCTAGTCTAAACAATCCAAGAGAGGATCAAAAGTTAGGGTCAAAGCAGATAGTGAATCTGACCGAGAAGTTGACCAACCAATTAACTTCGAAGTCAAAGTAACTCAACCTATACCTCTTGTCATAGCCAAATAGGCATCTTGCGCACCTATGCATTGGAGCAAAGAGCCATCGACACTTTTTTATACAAATCTTCTCCAACTAATACAAAACTCAATGCTAAGTATCTATTCTTTCGATCTATTCTTTGATTGGGATTTTTGAGAAAGTCGATGATCTTAAATCTCCAATCACTTGGATCAAGTGTATTCATGCAACAAACCCCTCTTAGCTCCAAAGGAGTTAAGTTAGTTTTGATTTCACTGAACAGTTTCATCAAATTAGGAGACACTCTATAGCACAAAGCTATCTGAGCTAACTTGTTAGCTTCTTCTTGATTTGACTCTCTAAATATATGCTTTATTGAAACCGAGTCGAATTCGGCGAGTGGTCGAGATGCTATCACATTTAGCTAGATTCTGACTTATAACTTGATAATTTCTAGCTAACTATTGAATTGCTAGTTATGAATCTCCCATGATTTCGACTATTTGAGCCTTTTTTTCAATTAATAACTCTGACAAAAAATTAAGGCCTCATAGTTTGCTTCATTATTTGACAATAATGGCTCTAGTCGAAACATGAACTTAGTTGGCATGTCATTATGAGTGATTATTACTATCCTAACTTTCACTCCATGTTGATGCCTAGACCTATCGAATAATAATTTTCAAGGCTTAAGTTCTAAGTATCCAACTATATCTTTATGGCCTTCTCGTCTATGTTAACACAAGGGTGATCTGCTAGGAAGTCAACAATCACTTCTCCTTTGACAGACTTAGCAGGGACATAAAATAAAGAACATTCGATTAAACCCAACATCCATTTGACAATTTGAATTCTTAAAATTGGATAAGAAAGCATGTATTTAATAACATCAAATTTTGAAACAACATAAACATTCTTTCCAATTAAATAACTAAGCTTAGTACAAGAGAAATAGAGGGCTAAGCAAAGCTTCTTGATAATGCTGTATCTAGTTTCTACATTAGTTAATGTTTGACTTAGATAATAAATAACTTTCTCATTACCATCTTTATCTACTTGGGCCAGCATGCTCCTTAAGGTCGTTTCTGATGCAGCTATATATAGTTTCAATGGTCGTCTTGCTTGATAGGTGGTAGGATTGGTAGTAAAGTCAAGTACGCTTTATCTGATCAAATGTGTCTTGGTGTTTATCCTCCAATTTAAATTCTTCTCCCTATTTCAATTTCAATAAAGAAGTAAATATCTTCGTTTTATCTAAAAGGTTCGAAATGAAACGTCAAAGAAAATATACTTTACCTAAGAAATATTAAAGTTCTTTCTTATTCTTACAAGGTGCTGAATCAAAAATAGCCTTGCACTTGTTGGTCTCAATGGTTACTCCTTTCTTTTGTACAATGAATCCAAAAAAGTTTCCTTTAGATACACCAAAAGCACATTTTAATGGATTTAACTTAAGTCGATGATGTCTCATTTGTTTGAAAGTCATTTCAATGTTACTTAAATGAGACTGTTTCGATTCTGACTCCACAACTACATCATCAATGTAAATTTCCATAAACTTTCCAATGAAATCATGAAAAATAGAGTTCATTGTTCTTTGATAAGTGGCCCTTGCATTCGTTAATCCAAATGGCATGACTAGCCAATCTTAGGTGCCGATAGTTTTCGGGCATCGAAAAGCTATTTTCGACGTATCTTCTTGGGATAGAATATCTAATTATATCCTGAGTATCCATCCGCGAAGCTCAGAAGTTTGCTTCCTACTACAAAGTTGATCAACATCTCTGCAATTGGCATGTGATACTCATATTTTGGTGTTTCTTTATTCAAATTGTTGAAATTGATACACACTCTTAGTTTTCTATTTTTCTTAATTACAGGTACGATATTAGAAATCCGTTCAACATACCTGGCCATTCGAATAAATCTTACTTTTAGCAAACACTCAACCTCTTCCTTGATCTTGACCATGATCTCAGGTGCAAAGCGTCTAGGAGCTTGTTTAATGCGTTGAGCATTAAGGATGATAGGGAGCTTGTGCTAGACCAATGATTCATCCAACCTAGGCATTTCTTTATACTGCCAGGCAAACAAATATTGATATTCGTTCAGCACCTCTATTAGATTACCTTTGAAAGGAGGATCTAGATAGCTACCTACATATGTAACTCAACCCTCTCCAACAATGTCGACCTCCTCGAGTGGATCTTGCACCTCAATTTTTTTATTGTGCAAATCTTTTGAAGATAAATCCGATTTTGTAACCCCAACGGGTCTAGTTCATATATACAATCCAGTGCACGTTCCACTGTACATTCATTCTTCTTAGCCATATAGGCTGAGAGTCGAGCCTACTGGCTCGATATATCCATCAAGTGGATTAAGTGGCCAAGTTTCCCCTGACCTTTGGGACCAGCATCATGTCATGGGCCACAACATAGCAACCTTTGATAATATTTAGGTCAAAGGTGCTCATATCAATGTCTAGTGGTCGAACACAAGCATAATATTATTTGAAATTAACATTCTTCTATTTGACATAACAGAGGCTATCGTCAGCTTCAATCTCCTCAATCTTGCAATAGTCATCCCAAAGCACCAAATTTTGATGCAGAGTTGAGTGGATAGTCCCTACTCCATGAATCCAATCTCTTTCCAATAACATATTGAAAGTGGCCTTGCACTACAAGAAAAATGCCAAGTACCTTCGAATTTAGCGTCTCAAGTTACCGACAGATTTTTGGAGGGTTTTGTTGTGAAATTTATTTTGTCAAATTGTTACTGACGGATTCACTTATCTGACGGTAAATTAGTGGGTAATATTTGGAGGGAAAATGTATGAAATAGGCGCAATTTTTTTATTAGAGTTACCGTCAGATTGTTTCGATGGTATCACATTTTAGTTAAACGTTGCATTCTGGTGACACGCAGTGTGTTGATGAGTAAAAATTAAAGCTCACAGATACTAGCAAGTGAACTGGATCGTTCAAATAATACCACAGTGAGTGGATATCATTCTCACGAGGATTAAAAAATTGAGTAAGAAAATATCAGATTAAATTCCTAATTAGAATAATAAAACCTGATTTAAAGGGGGCAATATTGTATCTTGCTGAGAACTTGAGAATCTTGAATGCTTGAATGTTTGAATGGTTACAGATAGAGAGCTTGAATGTTGATTTGAGAAAAGATAGTGATAGTAAGAGTCAAGGACTTTGGAGATGTTTATGCTTTTAGAAAAATCAAACCTTGTTTACTTATCTTAAAGTTTGCAAAGATCTTTGACGATAAATCTTTAGTAACTGATTTCCAATTCCTTGGTTTCTTAGTTTCAAATAAGATTTAAAAGTAGTCCTTAGGTCGAATTATATGTCACATATTCAAGCTAGTCCTGTTGATGAGCAGATATTTTATATACTTTTTGGTGTCATTTTCATATAGTTTTCATTATGTTTTAACTAAGTTTTATTATATTTTCATAGGTTTTAGTGCTAAATTCACATTTTTAGATTCTACTTTGAGTTTGTGTATTTTATGGTGATTTCAGGTATTTCCTGGCTGAAATTGAAGAATTTGAGCAAAAGTCTGATTCAGAGACAGAGAAAGCACTACAGATGTTGTCAGAATCTGACCTCCGTGCACTCGAAGGAGTTTTTCTGGAGTTACAAAAGTCCAAATGACGCGCTCTCAATAGATACGAAAAGCTAACATCTAGGGCTTTCTAGAAATATTAATAGTACATATTTTACTTCGGAAATGGAGGCCCAAAACTGGCATTCAACGCCAGCCACCTACCCCATTCCTGGCGTCCAACGCCCACAGGGGAGTAGCTGGTGTCCAATGCCCAAAAGGGGGTCCCTAGCCAGCGTTCAATGACCCTAAGGGCTACTAGCTCGTGGAGTTCACTCAAGCTCAGTCCAAACACTCACCAGGTGGGCCCCAGAAGTGGATTTTCGCACTACAAGACTAGTTTATCTTATTTTCTGTAATGTTGAAGTTATTAGATTAGTATATATAGGGGAAAAACTTTTGATCTCTAGGCGGATCTTTGCCCATTCGAATTCATCACTTTTGTACAGTATGAGTCACTAACCTCCTAAGTTAGGGTTAGGAGCTCTGCTGAGTTTCATGGATTAATAATATTACTGTTCTATTTTCAATACAATTCTGATTCTATTCTCTTATGAATTCTCATTCTTCATCTCATGAATTGAGGGTGACCCGTGACAATCACCCTTGTTCTACATGGCTCTGTGCGAGTCCTGACTAGGATAGCATTGAAATAAAGCTAGAGATTGCATTGCGGATTCGAATAGAGCATCTGAGCAAATTTGAATAACGTGACATGAAATCCCGTTGACTATGGGTGCGTGAGGTCTCTGTGGTACCTTGAGTAGGATCATGAAGGGAAGTGGATTGCTTAGAGCTTCGTCTTCTGCTACAGTGAGAAACCTAAAGGTGGCTTGATGAGAGGACATGAGTCACTTCAACATGGTGGATTGCTGCAGCGGAGGAGGTTAACTTGATGAGAGGACATGAGTTAATCACTTACGGCTGTCATTGAAGGAATCAGAAAGTTATTGAAGTAGACGGTGAGAAAAGTTAATCTGGAAAGACAAAGCATCTCCGAAGCCTTAACTAATCATCCATTACTGTTTTCACAATTAATTTGGTATGTCTATTCATTTATTTGTTTTATGCGTTTTGCGTGACAACCTATATTTTCTATCCGCCTAACTAAGATCTGCAAGATAACCACTACTTGCTCAAACCAACAATCTCCGTGGGATCGACCCTCACTCACCTGAGGTATTACTTGGATGACCCGGTATACTTGCTGGTCTATCTGTGCGAAACGTGCGGAGTCAGTTTCGTGCACCAAGTTTTTGGCGCTGTTGCCGGAGATTTTTCGGATTTGACCAACTACCGGATTATCTTGTTGCGTAGATTAGGTACTTTTTACTATTTTGTTTGAGTCTTTTATTTTCTTTTTCAAAAAAATAAAAAACTTTTCAAAAATCTTTTCTTTTCTTTGTTGATCTTTATCTTTTGTTTGAGTCTTTCATTCTTGTTGTTGTTAAAGTTTTGAATTTTCTTGCTTTCTTTTTCAAAAAATTTTCAAAAATTATGTCTTTTGTTTGAGTATAGTGTCAGTTTTTAAGTTTGGTGTCCTTTGTGTCTTTCTTTTCTAAAAATTTTCGAAAACTTGTTCTTAGTGTTCTTCTTGGTATTCAAGTTATTCTTGTTTCTTTTCTTGTTTTGATCTTAAAAGTTTTAAGTTTGGTGTCTTTTGGTGTTTTTCTCTTCAATTTTCGAAAATCACTATTTTTTATCCTAAAAATTTTAAGTTTGGCGTCTTTTGATTGTTTTATTCTTTCTTCATTAATTCAAAAAATAAAAAATATATCATTTCTATCTTTTAATCAAAATTTTCGAAAATCTTACCTATTTGATTTCAAAAATTTTTAAATTTGGTGTTTTCTTGTTAGTGAAATTAAATTTTAAAATTTCAAAATCTTATCTTTTTAAATCTTTTTCAAATCTTGTCATATCTTTTTAATTTAAAACTTTTCTATCTTATCTTCTTTTAAATTTTAATTTCAAATCTTTTTAAAACTTTACTATCTTTTCAAATTTGATTTTCAAATCTTTTTAAGTCTTATCTTTCTTAACTTCTTTTTCAAATCATTATCTTATCTTATCTTAATTTCAATTTTCAAAATCAAATCTTTTTCAAAATTCAATTTTTAAATCTTACCATTTCAAATTATTTTCAAGTCTTTATCTTATCTTATTTCAATTTCAATTTCAAAATCAAATCTTTTTCAAATTTTTTCAATTCTTATCTTATCTTGTTGACTTTTTCTTTCCAATTTTAATCCCAAATTTTAAAATAAATTCTTTTTCAAATCTTCTATCTTATCTTATTTTCAAATCTTTCTTAATTAGTTACTTGTTTTCTCTTTCTTCTTTTTCAAAACTTCCTAACTAATTCCTCTCTCTTCTATTTTCGAAAACTTCTCACTTCTTTCTCTTTCTTCTTTTTCGAAATCCATCTATTTAATTTTAAAATCTTTTTTAGTTAATTAGCTTTTATTATTCGAATTTAATTAATAAATAAAACAAAAACCAAAATATTTTAATTCTAGTCTCTCTTTTATTCTTAATTATTATTAATTGTCTAGTTTCATGTTTTATCTTATTCTCTTTTTTTTTCCTTTCTCTTTCTTCTTTTTTAAAATATCTTAACTACTTTCTCTCTCTTATTTTTCAAAAATTCCATCTCTCTTTCCCTCTCTATTTTCAAAAATATCTTCCCTTTTCTCTCTATTAATTTTTGAAAACTATCCTTATTAAAGGATATATTCTTTTCTTCTTTTCTTGATCTATCTCTCTCTAACAAAGGACCTCTATATTCTGACATAAAGAATCTTTTTCTTCTTCTCTTCTTGTATTCTTTCTTCTTGTTTATGAGCAGGAACAAGGATAAAGAACTTCTCTTTAATCCTGATCCTGAACCTGAGAGGACTCTAAAGAGGCATTTACAACAAGCTAAAGCATAATACTCCGGAGGAAATCTCTAAGAGATTTTCGAACAAGAAGCTGAAAACATGGCAGCCAAGACTAATAATGAAGGAGATGCAAGGAAGGTTCTTGGTGACTACACTGCACCAACTTCTGACTTCTATGGAAGAAGTATCTCCATACCTGCCATTAGAGCAAACAAATTTGAGTTAAAGCCTCAGTTAGTCTCTCTAATGCAACATAATTGCAAGTTCCATGGACTTCCACTGGAAGATCCACATCTATTCTTATATGAATTCTTGTAAATCTGTGTCACTGTTAAGACCAATGGAGTGGATCCTGAAGTCTATAAGCTTATACTTTTCCCTTTTGCTGTTAGAGACAGAGCTAGGTTATGGTTGGATTCTCAACCTAAGGAAAGCCTGGATTCTTGGAAAAATCTGGTCAATCTTTTCTTGGAAAAATTCTTTCCACCTCAAAAGATGAGCAAGATCAAGGTGGAAGTTCAAACCTTCAGACAAAAAGAGGGTGGAAAAAACTGGTCAATGCTTTCTTGGCAAAATCTTTTCCACCTCAAAAGATGAGCAAGATCAAGGTGGAAGTTCAAACCTTCAGCCAAAAAGAGGGTGAATCCCTCTATGAAACTTGGAAAAGATACAAGCAACTGATCAGGAGATGTCCTCCTAACATGCTCTCAGAATGGTCTATCTTAGGCATCTTCTATGATGGTCTCTATTTGAGCTATCCATGATGTCCTTGGATCATTCTGCTGGTAGATCACTCCACTTGATGAAAAAGGCTGTAGAGGTGCAAGAAATCATTGAAATGGTTATAAAAAACCAATTTATGTACACTTCTGAGAGGAACCCTGTGAACAATGGGGTAGCTCAGAAGAAAAGAGTTCTAGAGGTTGACACTCTGAATGCCATATTGGCTCAGAACAAGATATTGACCCAAAAGGTCAATATGATCTCTTAGTATTTTACTGGAATGCAGGCTGCAACCAGCAGCACTCAAGACACCTCCTATGAAGGAGATGCTTATGATCCAGATCAACCTACAATGGAAGAGGTGAATTACATGGGATAACCCTATGGAAATACCTACAATATTTCATGGAGAAATCATCTTAATTTTTCATGGAAGGATCAACAGAAGCCTTAGCAAGGCTTTAACAATACTCAAGGTGGAAAAACCCAGAACAAGTTCAACAATAGACCACCATTCCCACCTTCTTAGCAATGAAGACTTCTAAGAAGAGCCTCTCTGACTTAGTAACTATAGTCTCTGAACTCTCTAAGACCACTCACACTTTCATAACTGAAACTAGGTCCTCCATTAGAAATCTGGAGGTCCAAGTTGGTCAGCTGAGTAAGAGGATCCCTGAGACTCCTCCAAACACTCTTCCAGGTAACACTGAAGTTAACCCAAGAGAAGACTGCAAGGCCATCACGATAGAAGCTGAGGCCAAATCTGAAGGGGATACTCTGGCGTTGAACACCAGCAAGGAAAACCTTACTGGGTCTTCAACGCCCAAAACGGCACACAAGCTGGCATTGAACGCCAGGAAGAAAGACCTTACTGGGCATTCAACGCCCAATGAAGCACTATTCCTGGCGTTAAACGCCAGTAAGGAGGTCCTTACTGGGTGTTCAATGCCCAAGGCAGCATAAAAGCTGGCATTGAACGCCAGCAAAGGGACACAAGCTGGGCGTTCAATGCCCAAAGAAACACAAGTCCTGGCATTGAATGCCACAATTGGAGTAGTTGGATACCCAAAGTCCACTAAGGATCCTCCTGTTGAAGAATTGATAGAACCCAAGGTTCATGAGGATCCTATTGAAGTTCCCTTGAAAGCTTGGTTGAAGATCATAGAATCTGAAGGCTACTCTTCTTTTGATAAGGAAGAGGAAACTAGGGAAGAGCAAGTTGCTCGGTACCTAAAAATTCTGATGAAGCTGAATGCCAAACTATTTGGCACAGAGACATTGGAGGTAGAACCTCCAGTGTTAACCACGGAACTCAATACCTTGGTTCAAAAAAAGTTACCTTAGAAGAAACCGGATCTCGGACGCCTCTTAATTCCCTACACCATAGGCACCATGACCTTTGATAAGGCTCTGTGTGACCTAGGGTCAAGCATAAACCTCATGCCTCTCTCAGTAATGGAGAGGTTGGGAATCTTTAAGGTACAATCTGCAAGAATCTCACTAGAGATGGCAGACAAGTCTATGAAAAAGGCTTATGGATTGGTAGAGGATGTCTTGGTAACGGTTGAAGACCTTTACAGCCCTGCTGACTTTATAATCCTAGATACCGGGGAGGAAGAGGATGAATCCATCATCCTTGGAAGACCTTGCCTAGCTACAGCCATGGCAGAGGAGAACTAGTCTTGCAACTAGATGAGGACTATCTTTTGTTCAAGGTTCATAAACCTCATTCTACCTCAATTGAAGGAAGCACCATTAACAAACATGAAGTGCTTCAACCACTCCTTTCAGTACAGAGCCTAATAGAGCCCCCCAAACACCGATTCTAAGTTTGGTGTGGGGTAACCATCATCAATCTCTGAGAGAAAGGGCAGTAAGAAAGTGTCCAATGGCTGGAGGGATAAGAAAATTCCCACTGAAGGCCTCTCACCTGGCATGAGAGTTTTATTTATTGACAACCCAGTCATTCCACACACTGTGAACAAGATCCTATCTCTGGAACATGTGAAACTTATCCATGAGAGCATAGGAAAGAAGTTCACTAAAAGGGGCAAAATTCTGAGCCCCTATCCATCTCCGTAAGGAGCTAACCGTCAAGCTAGTGACGTCAAAGAAGCGCTTGTTGGTAGGCAATCCAACCATAATTAAAGTTATTTCTATTTTTCATTAAGTCTATTTAAGTATGTGATCTAGTGCAGTAGTTAGAATAGAAATAGAAATAGTTAGAGGTTGAAATAGAACACCCTGGAACAGGAACCTTGCTGGCGTTGAACGCCAACCAGAGAGGCCAAAGTGGGCATTCAACGCCCAAAAGGAGCAGCGGTGCTGGCATTGAACGCCAGCCAGGGAGCACAGAGCTGGCATTGAACGCCAGCCAGGAGGCAGAGACCTTGCGTTGAACGCCAGGTAGGAACACCCCAATGGCAATTCAACACCCATGAGAGGCACATTTCTGGCGTTGAATGCTAGCCAAGAGAAGGAGATGGGCGTTCAACGCCCACAAGGGGGCAGCGAACTCGAATTTTCTAGTCCCTCAGGATCAGTGGGTCCCACAGAATTTCCATCTATCCCACCTTTTTCTCTCTCTTACTTTCACTCTTCCCCACACACTCTTCCCCATAAACCTTCAACCAATCACAACCATATCTCTTCCTAAAACCATCATAACTCTCATCAACCCCTACCCACTTCAAAGTCAAAATTTACCACCTAATTCCCTACCATTCATTCAAACTCTACCCTATCCCACCCCTATAAATCCACTTCTTCCTACCCTTCATACACACATCATTCATACACTAAAGCCCCTTTGGCCGAACCATCTTTCCCTCTTTCTCTATTCTCTCCTCTTCTTCTTCTACTCTTTTCTTCTTATTTTGCTGGAGGATGAGCAAAGCTTTTAAGTTTGGTGTTGGAAAAGTGTTGCTTTTTTCTTTCCATTCACACTTATGACACCCAAAGTTGGAGAACTCTCTAGAAAGTGGAAAAGAAAAGCTATAGCTTCCACCTTCGAATCTCTAGAGATGGAAAGATTCATCACCGAAGCTCATCAAGACCACTTCTATGAAGTAGTGGCAAAGAAGAGGGTGATTCCTGAAGTCCCATTTAAACTAAAAAAGAATGAGTACCCAAATATTTGAAGAGAAATCTGGAGGAGAGGTTGGGAAGTCCTAACTAATCCTATTCAGGAAGTCAGAATATTGATGGTACAAGAGTTCTATGCCAATGCATGGGTCACGAAGAACCATGATACAAGCGTGAACCAAGTCCCAAAAATGGGCATACCATGGTCCGAGGGTGACTCTTGGATTTCAGCCTGGAAAGTGTAAGGTTAACATTCCAGTTGCTAGTGATGCAAGGAGACCCACATCCTTATACTATGAGAGTCAATTTTGATCAAAGGCTGGACCAAGTCCTTTCAGACATTTGTGTGGAAGGAGCTCAGTGGAAGAGGGATGCTCAAGGCAAGCCTGTCCAACTAAGAAGGCTTGACCTCAAGCCTATAGCTAGAGGATGGTTGAAATTTTTCTAACGCTCTATTATCCCTACTAGTAATTCGTCAGAAGTGACCATTAACCGAGCCATCATGATTCATTGTGTCATGCTTGGAAGTGAGGTGGAGGAACATGAGGTAATACCTCAAGAACTGTACAAGGTAGCTAAAAAGCATTTCACCTTAGCAAGGTTGGCATTCCCCCATCTTATCTGTCATCTATGCAATTCAACTGAAATTATCATGGAAGGAGATATTCCCATTGAGGAGAACAAGCCCATCACTAAAAGAAGGATGGAGCAAACTAGAGAGCCAACGCATAGACCACAGCAAGAGCATGTGGAGCTGCCTCAACAAGACATCCCTGAAATGCCTAATGCCTCAAAGGATGCATTTTCTTCCACAAGGCTATTGGGACCAATTGCATACTTCTCTAGCAGAATTAAGCTCTAGCATGGATAAACTAAGGATGGAACATCAAGAATATTCCACCATCATCCATGACATAAGAGAAGATCAAAGGGCCATGAGGGAAGAACAAAGAGTTATGTGGGAAGAACAACAGAGACAGGGGCGTGACATAGAAGAGCTTAAACGCTCCCTTGGATTCACTAGAGGAAGTAGCAGCTGTTGTCACTAAGGTGGTCCCGTTTCCTTAAATCAACTTCTTACATTATTTTTCTGTTTTCCATGTGTCTGTCTTATTTTCTGTTTCTAGTACATGATCATCTTTATTTATGTCTTAGAGCTATGAAATATTCCATGCATTTCTCACCTTGCTTAAAAGAAAATTTTAATTGAAAAAGAAAAGTAAGTTGCATGAAACTCAAGTTATATATTAAGAATAGTTCAATTATTTGATGTGATGGCATTGCTTTTATTTTCTGAATGCATGAATGAACAGTGCATATTTGATATTGGAGTTAAGAATGTTGGCTCTTGAAAGAATGAGAAAAAAAAAGAGAAGTATTATTGGTAATCTAAAAAAATCTAAAAATTGATTCTTGAAGCAAGAAAAAGCAGCGAAATGGCAAAAGAAAAAAAATAAGCGAAAAAGAAAGCAAGCAAAAAAAAAAAGAAAAAAGAAAAAGAAAAAGCCAGTAGCTCTTTAAACCAAAAGGCAAGAGCAATGGTCCAAGGCTTTGAGCATCAATGGTTAGGAGGGCCTAAAAGAAACAAAACCTTGGCCTAACAGTTTAAAAGAACTCCTCCCCTAATTATATGCTTGTGGTGTGAAGGTGTCAAGTGAAAAGCTTGAGACTGAGCAGTTAAAGTCGTGATCTAAAGCAAAAATATGTGCTAAAGAACTTTGGACACCACTGGTTGGGGATTCTAGCAAAGCTGAATCACAATCCGAAAGGGTTCACTCAGTTAAGTGTCTATGGCGTTTATGTATCTGGTGGTAATACGGGAAAACAAAGCGCTTAGGGTCACGTCCAAGACTCAAAAGAAGATGTGTTCAAGAATAAAAAACAACTAAACTAGGAGAGTCAATAATATCATCTGGATTCTATGTTCTTAAAGATGCCAATCATTCTGAGCTTCAAAGGATAGTGAGATGCCAAAACCATTCATAAGCAAAAGCTACTAGTCCTACTCATCTAATTGAAACTGAGCTTCATTGAGAACTCTAAAATTTATTGTATTCTTCTCTTCTTTTTATCCTACTTTGTTTTTGGTTTCTTGGGGACAAGAAACAGTTTAAGTTTGGTGTTCTGATGAGCGGATATTTTATACTCTTTTTGGCATCATTTTAATATAGTTTTCATTATGTTTTGTCTAAGTTTTATTATATTTTCATAGTTTTTAGTGCTAAATTCTTATTTTTGGATTCTACTTTGAATTTTTGTGTTTTATGGTGATTTCAGGTATTTTCTGGCTGAAATTGAGGAGTTTGAGCAAAAGTCTGATTCAAAGACAAAGAAAGCACAACAGATGCTGTTAGAATCTGACCTCCATGCACTCAAAGGAGCTTTTATGGAGCTACAGAAGTCCAAACGGTTCGATCTTAATGGCTATGGAAATATAACATCTAGGGCTTTCTAGAAATATATAATAGTCCATACTTTGCTTCAGAAATGAAGGCCCAAAACTGGCATTCAATGCTAGCCACCTGCCTCATTCCTAGCGTCCAACGCTCAAAAGGGGTCCCTAGCCAGCGTTCAACTCCCCTATAGGGTACAAGCTCATGGAGTTCACTCAAGCTCAGTCTAAACACTCACCAAGTAGGCCCCAGAATTGGATTTTTTTCATTACAAGACTCGTTGATCTTATTTTTTGTAATTCTGAAGTTATTAGATTAGTACATATAGGAGAAAAACTTTTGATCTCTAGGCGGATCTTTGCCCATTCGAATTTATCACTTTTGTATAGTATGAGTCACTAACTTCCTAAGTTAAGGTTAGGAGCTCTGCTGAGTTTCATGGATTAATAATATTACTGTTCTATTTTCAATACAATTCTGATTCTATCCTCTTATGCATTCTTGTTCTTCATCTCAAGAATTGAGGGTGACCCGTGACAATCACCCTTTTTCTACATGGGTTCCGTGTGGGTCTTGACCAAGATATTATTGAACTAAAGCTAGAGATTGCATTGCTGATTCTAATAGAGCATCTGAGCAACTTTGGATAACGTGACATGAAATCCCGTTGACTTTGGGTGCGTGAGGTCTCTATGGCGTTAAGGCTAGAGTCAGAGAAGTAGCACTTTCTGATCTGGAAGATCTGCCTTGTCTATGGCACCTTGAGTAGGATCGTGAAGGGAAGTGGATTGCTTAGAGCTTTATCTTCTGCTACAGTGAGAAACCTAGAGGTGTTTTGATAAGAGGGCATGAGTCACTTCAACATGGTGGATTGCTGCAGCAGAGGAGGTTAACCTGATGAGAGGACATGAGTTAATCACTTATGGCTGTCATTGAAGGAATCAGAAAGCTATTGAAATAGACGGAGAGAAAAGTTAATCCAGAAAGACAAAGCATCTCCGAAGCCTTAACTAATCATCTACTACTATTTTCACAATTAATTTGGTATGTCTATTCATTTATTTGTTTTATGTGTTTTCGTGACAACCTATATTTTCTATCCGCCTAATTAAGATCTGTAAGATAATCACTGCTTGCTCAAACCAACGATCTCTGTGGGATCGACCTTCACTCACTTGAGGTATTACTTGAACGACCCAGTATACTTGCCGGTCTATCTGTGCAAAACGTGCAGAGTCAGTTTCGTGCACCACCTGTCTAGTTAAATATTAGGGTTTTCAAAAAGTCATGTGAAAAAGTTTTCAAGCTTTAATTCAAATATCAAAATTTTCAATTATAATAAAAGAATTCAAAAGAGATTAGCATACCTTTCGATACTACTAATCCGAATGAAGAGCGAATAACTCAATCATGAAATAGATCAATGCAAAACTTCAATATAAAATAAATGTAGATTAATAACCCATAGAAAATATAAACAGAGCTCCTAACCCTTTGACAAAGGATTAGTTACCCATGAAAAAGTGAAAGAAAAACAAGAAGAAAAGAAGTAGTCCGAGTACTTAATGCCCCTTTCTGTGAACAAGGTTCACTTATTTATATCCTAATTCTAGAATTCAAATTCAAACTATCCTAATCTTATCTCTCAAAGAGAAAAATAAGATAATCATTTATCTTACGGAGAGGAAAACAAGATAACTGCTTACTAACTTTAATTTTAAATTTAAAATAATAATTCAAATCAAAATCTAAACGACCAAATAGCTAATTTTCTCATGATGTCGATAGTTAGGCTTCGGTGTTAATTATTGAATCTGAGAATTGTAATTGCTTCTAAGTTGGAATGGATTATGAAAAATTTAGACAAAAGACCCAAAATCTATCTCCAGAGATGCAAATACATCAGGCATGAGTCTTGGAGTGGTGGAGGACTCCCGGTGGGGAAATGGAGCAAAACGGGTCCGCCGGGCGTGTTTGGAGGCCGTCGTGCGCAGGACAAGGCAGCCAGGCACAATGGACAACCGTCGAGCGTGCGGCAATGTGAAGGGGGGTTCATTGATAAACTTTAATTTTATGATTTATTTTGTATCGAATTGAGTGAATTTTGTCAACTATTCTCACACTTATACATATAAATTACATGTTTTAAGATTCCTTCCTAATTTTGTGCTATGATTGAAAATATGCTTCCTAGGCCTTAAAATTACTCATTTTTAATCCTCTCTTATTACCATTCGATGCCGTGACATGTGTGTTAAGTAATTCCAGGGTTTATAGGGCAGGAATGGCTTAGATGATAGAAAGGAAGCATGCAAAAGTGGAAGGAACACAAAGAATTGAAGATTTGAGAAGCTGTTGGCGACGTGTACGCGTGGCTTAAGCGTACGCATGACCGGTGCAGAAGACAAACGATGCATACGCGTGGATGATGTGCACACGTGGACCTTGCAGAGTTCAGATGATGCATATGCTTGGCTGACGCGTACGCGTGACAAGCATCACGTCCTGCACTAAACAGAATACGGTAAGTGGTGCGTAATTTCTAACCACAGACTAACCGGCAAGCGCATCGGGTCGTATCAAGTAATACCTTACGTGAGTAAGGGTCGATCCCACGAGGATTTATGGACTAAGCAACAATGGTTAAGTGATTGGCTTAGTTAGACAAACAGAAAAGAGTGTTTTGGTATTCAAAGAGCATTAAACAGTAAATTAAGAAATTCAGAAAGCAAACAGTAAAGAAGTTGTGAAATATATATAGAGAAATAGTCAAGGTTTCAGAGATATCTATTTTCCGGATTGATTTTCCTTACTAACTATTTTAATTATGCAATATTTAATTCATGGCAAACTATATATGACTAGACCCTAATTCCTTAGACCTTCCTAGTCTCCTCTATAATTCATTAACTGCTAATTCTTTGGTCAATTAATTCCAATTAGAGGGTGATGATCAATTTCTAGTTTATATGCCACAAGAATCCTAATTATCCAAAATAAGGGGATTATATGTCATGTATCCCGTTAAATACAAACAATTAAAAATTCAGGATAATATGTTTTCAAGCTGTTATTCAAGTAAAGAGCTTTTCCAAGTTTTACAAGAACTCAATTAGAACATGGGTCATACTTCCGTTCCACCCAAATTCATAAAATAAAGAACGAAAACAATTATTGAGATATAAATCAAAACATGGATTAAATTAGAAAGATCAAATGAATCAATCCATACAAATAGACAGAGCTCCTAACCTTAACAATGAAGGATTAGTTGCTCATGGTTCAGAGAAGAAAACTAGGATTTTGGTAAAATGTACAGAGTTCCCATCTGATGGCATCTAAATTCCTATTTATAACTAATCCTAATAAATTTAAAATCTAATTATCTAAAATTAAAAATAATATCTTTCCCTCAAAATAAGATTTGAATTTAAATTTGAATTAATTAACAAGTCTTCAGCTGATGGGTGGGGACCACTTGCTTTGTCCATTATGCAGCTTCTAATCTGTGTTTTCTGGGCTGAAAACTGGGTCAAAACAGCCTAGAAATCGCTCCCATAATTTTCTGTATTTTTCTGCACGTGCCTCATGTCACGCGTACGCGTCAGTCACGCGTATGCGTCGATGGTCTTCTTTGCAAGTTACGCGGACGCGTCGGTTACGCGGACGTGTCGCTGAGCAAATCTTCAATTCACACGTGCGCATCAGTCACGCGCACGCATCGCCATGGATACCTCCAATTCACGCGCACGCGTCAGGCACGTGTGCGCGTCGCTCCTCGCAGCCATCTCCTTTGATTCTCGTGTTGCAGAAACTCCATCAAATCTAGCCGAATGCTACCTAAAATAAACAGTATTACACAAAACTCAAAATAGCATCCATAATGGCTAAAATATAATTAATTCTTGATTAAAATCAACAAATTAGATGCAAATTCACTAGGAAAAGATAGAAAAGTTGCTCACGCATCACAACACCAAACTTGAACTGTTGCTTGTCCTCAAGCAACCAAAACTAACATAGGCTTAGGATGTGAATTTGCATGAGAATGAGAGTTTGATTAAGCTCATGTCTCTTTTTATAGTGGGGTTTATAACTGTAATCCTGGATAGGTTTGGCATCTCACTTTCCTTTGAATAAGGAGGATGTCATTGTCATTCGGAATTAGAATCCGGATAATATTATGAATTCTCTGATCTTTACATTTCAGTTTAATCCTTGAACACAGCAAAATTGACTTTAATTTATTTTTTTCTTTGGTGCTTTGCACCTTAAGCCTAGCCGTGACTTTAAATGTTTTGTCTCAAGAATTACTTGACACAGAAACACCACAAGCACTAAACTGGGAGACTCTCTTTGAGTCTTGATTTTTCTTTCAGTTACTCCCAGACAGTGGTGCTAAAAGCCTTTGGCATACTCTGTTAAACACACTTGGTCTCGACTCTAAGTGTTCTGTCTCAAGGATTACTTGACACAATCACACCACAAGCATATGACTAGGAAAACAACTCTTTGAGCTTTTAATCATGTCTGACCTACCTAGTCATTGATGGTCAGAGCCTTGGACCTTGCTTTTATTTTTATTTATTTATTTATTATTTATTTTTTTCTTTTGCTGTTTCTTTTGCTTCAAGGATTAAATTTTTGTTTATTTCAGAGAAGTCATAATAATTCTCTAAATTCCTGTTCCTTATACATTAACATTCTTTGATTCCAATTCAAATATGCACTGTTCATATCATGCATTTAAAAATCACAAAAAATACCACCACATTTAAGTAAATAAGACTACTCTTAAAATTAACTCAATTTCTCATGCAAGACATCACTTCTGTATTTTTTTTACTTCAAGCTCAGTGAGTAATACATGAGACATCTTTTCAGAATTAAAGCAATTAGAAGAAAATTAAACTAGTCCTAGGATTCTAACTAATAAAGGATCATGCAACAAACAAAGAAAAATAACAGGAAACCGGAACATAACATAGAAAAAGAGGGGAGGAATAAAAAATAAAAGGAACTCAACCACCTTAGTTATCCTAGCAGTCGCTTTATTCTTCAGGTTGTGCTCCTCAGTGAAGATTATTCACCTCCGTTATGTGCTAGAAAACCCATAAGTGCAGAGTCAACACCAAACTTAAAGGTTTGCTTGTCCTCAAGCAAAGAAGAACTGAAAATAAAAACAAATAGTGAGAGTAAGAAGAATATAAAGTTAAAAGAACAAGAGAGAATTAGAATTGGAAGAGAGAGAGAAAGAAAAGTAAAAACTGTGCCGCGAACAAGTGTAGTTGTGCGGCGTAGGCGACGCGTACACGTGTAGCATGCGTACGCGTGGGTCGCGAATTTCCTTTATGACGCGTTAGCGTCAGGCACGCATCCGCGTGCCATGGGTTTTGTGCGATTCGCACGAAGCTAGCCGCGCGCATGCACAACTCTCTATTCGCGTGGCTTGGGAACCAATAATTTCATACGACGCGTTTGCGTCATGCACGCGAACGCGTGAGGGACCATTTTTGCAAATGACGCGCACGCGTCAGGGACGCATACGCGTGAGTAAATTTGTGCCTCTAGCATGCTTCCAGCCCCAAGCCAGCACAACTCTCTATCCAAACACTCCTTAACGTCGATTTTGCAGGTCACGCGTATGCGTCAATGACGCGTACGCGTGGATGGTGATAATTGCAAACGACGTGCACGCGTGGAGTACGCGTATGCGCGGTCATGTTTGTGTGCCAAGCATGGGTCCAGCGTCACTCCCGCGCAACTCTCTGTCAATTTTGTTTTTCACACATACATGATTGACGCATTCGCGTCAGTGACGCTTGCGCGTCGTGTGCGCTTTTTTTTAGCTTGAGGTGTTCAGTTCCTGGAATAACATAGCTACATGATCAGAAAAATAGTAAAAACTCAAAAAATAAAAAAAGAAAAACTACTACTATGAAAAATAGCTAAGGATACGAATTTATCGGGTTGCCTCCCGACAAGCGCTTCTTTAACGTCACTAGCTTGACGGTCAGCTCTGCTTGTTCAGCAGATGAGTGGACCTCTGGCGATCAATCTCGCCTCCAAGATAGTGCTTCAACCTCTGGCCATTCACTTTAAATTTCCTGTCAGAATTCTCTTGTATTTCCACATGACCATATGGTGAAGCTCTGGGAACCACAAACGGTCCTGACCATCGGGATTTCAGCTTTCTGAGAAAGAATTTGAGCCTTGAATTATATAGAAGCACTCTTTGTCCTGGCTCAAAGACTCTGATGGCAATCTTCTTATCATGCAGTAGCTTGGTTCTCTCCTTATAGAGCTTGGCATTCTCATAGGCTGAATATCTGAATTCATCAAGCTCATTTAGCTGAAGCATTCGCTTGATTTCTGCAGCTTCTGAATCAAGATTCAGATACCTGATTGCCCAGTAAGCTTTATGCTCTAGCTCAACTGGCAAGTAACAGGCTTTGCCATAGACCAATTGATAAGGGGACATGCCAATGGGAGTCTTTTACGCTGTCCGATATGCCCAGAGAGCATCATCAAGCTTCCTAGACCAGTCCTTTCTTGAAACACTGATGGTCATCTCTAGAATCCTCTTAAGTTCCCTGTTGGAAACTTCAACCTGTCCACTTGTCTGAGGGTGATAAGGGGTTGCCACTTTATGATGGACTCTATATCTCTGCAGAAGAGAGTCCAACTGTCTGTTGCAGAAATGGCTTCCTCCATCACTAATGAGTGTCCTTGGGACACCAAACCGGATAAAAATATATCTCTGAAGAAAGCTCATTGCCACTTTGGCATCATTGGTGGGTAAAGCCACAGCTTCCACTCGCTTGGACACATAGTTAACTGCCACTAGAATATAGTTGTTTGAATGTGAGGGTGTGAAAGGTCCCATGAAATCAATACCCCACACATCAAACAACTCAACCTCAAGAATCCCCTGCTGTTGCATTTCATGGTTGGCAGGGAGATTCATGGCTTTTTCACATCTGTCACAGTGCTTTACAAATGCTCTTGAGTCCCTGAAGAGAGTCAGCCAGTAAAACCTGCTCTGAAGGACCTTTGTAGCTGTCCTTTCACCACCAAAGTGGCCTCCATACTTAGAGCTATAACAGTGCCAAAGAATCTGCTATTTTTCTTCATCTGGGATACATCTCCGGATGATTCCATCTGAACACCTTTTAAAAAGGTATGGTTCCTCCCAAATGTAGTACTTTGCATCAGTCAATAGCTTCTTCACTTGTTGCCTACTGTACTCCCTTGGGATAAAATTCATGGCCTTATAATTTGCAATATCTGCAAACCATGGTGCCTGCTGAATGAGGAACAATTACTCATCCGGGAACGTCTCAGTCACAGCTGTGGGTGGTTGGACTCCTGCTTCAGGCTCAATTCTGGAAAGATGGTCAGCTACTTGATTCTCTGACCCTTTCCTATCTTTTAGAGCAACACCTATCTGATTAATCTTGGTTTAGAATCCTTTTTGGTTAGAAGGTACTTCAAAGTAGCATGATCAATATAAATAATAACCTTAGAACCAAGTAAATAGGACCTAAACTTATCAACAACATACACAACAGCTAATAATTCCTTTTTATGTAGTTGTGTAATTCTTTTGGGCATCATTTAACACATGACTGGCATAGTAAATGATATTTACAAGCTTACCATGCCTCTGTCCTAAAACGGCTCCTATAGCAAAGTCACTAACATCACACATTAATTCAAATGGTAGATCCCAGTCAGGGGGAGCTATAATGAGAGCAGAGATAAGGTTTGCTTTTAGAGTTTCAAAAGCATACAAACAATCAGAATCAAAGAAAAAAAGAACATCAGCAATCAAGAGGTTGCTTAGAGGTTTAGCAATTTTAGAAAAATCCTTTATAAATCTTCTATAAAATCCTGCATGACCCAAGAAACTCCTGACTGCCTTAACATTAGTTGGTGGTGGTAATTTTTCAATTACCTCCACCTTTGCTCTATCAACCTCAATTCCCTTACTTGAAATCCGGTGTCCAAGAACAATACCTTCTGTAACCATAAAATGACATTTTTCCCAATTTAAAACAAGGTTTGATTCTTGACACCATTTCAAGACAAGAGATAAATGCTTAAGGCAGGATTCAAAATAATTACCAAAACCAGAAAAGTCATCCATAAATACCTCAATAAACTTTTCAACCATATCAGAAAAAAATTGAAAGCATACACCTCTGAAAAGTAGCTGGAGCATTGCACAGTCCAAAAGGTATTCTTCTGTAGGCAAATACTCCAAAGGGGCATGTGAATGCTGTCTTCTCTTGATCTTGAGGGTCGACTGCAATTTGATTATATCTAGAATATCCATCTAGAAAATAATAAAATGCATGACCAGCTAACCTCTCAAGCATCTGATCAATGAAAGGTAGGGGAAATGATCCTTCATTGTAGCAGTGTTGAGCCTCCTGTAGTCTATACACATTCTTCATCTTGTGACTGTTCTTGTGGGGATAAGCTCATTGTTTTCATTCTTGATCACTGTCATCCCTCCTTTTCTTAGGAACTTCCTACACAGGGCTTACCCAAGGACTGTCAGAAATAGGATAAATAATTCCTGCTTTCCATTGTTTTATTAGCTCTTTTTGGACCACCTCTTTCATGGTTGGATTGAGTCTCCTTTGTGGTTGCACAACTGGTTTAGCATCATCTTCAAGGAGGATCTTGTGCATACACTTGGTTGGACTAATCCCCTTCAAGTCACTAATGGTCTACCCAAGAGCTGTTTTATGACTCTTGAGCACTGAAATAAGCGCCTCTTCCTCTTCAGGCTTCAAGGAAGAGCTAATAATCACTGGATATGAGTCATTCTCACCCAAGAACACATATTTCAGAGAAGGGGGTAAGGATTTGAGCTCAAGCTTGGGGGCTTCCTCCTCTGCTCTAGGCGTGTGAACCATAGTCTTCTGGGGTGGTGAGTTATCGACTTCAACTAATTCATACTCAAAGATAGGATCTAGAATGTCATCAAGCACCTCAGCTTTCAGTACCTCTTGAACAAGTGGTTCAATAACATCTATTTTCATACACCCTTTAGAATCATTAGGGTGCTTGAGAGCTTCAAAAACATGAAGGACCACCTGTTTTTCATTGACCCTCAGGGTTAATTCACAGTTTTGTACATCAATCAGAGCTCTACCTATAGCTAAAAAGGGTCTACCAAGTATAATAGAGATTTTACCTCCTCTTCCATGTTTAATATAACAAAATCAACAGGAAAGATGAATGGTCCTGCTTTAACAAGTAAATCCTCAACAACACCCACAGGTAATTTAATAGAAAGATCAGCAAGTTAAAGAGAAATATGAGTGGGTTTTACCTCCTCAATTTGAAGCTTTTTCATTATTCAAAGTGGCATTAGATTGATGCTACCTCCAAGGTCACATAAAGCTCTCTGAATGGTGACATCTCCAATGGTGTAAGGAATGACAAAGCTCCTAGGGTCAGGCATCTTCTCAAAAAGGTTGTGTTGAATAATTGCACTATATTCCTTGATTAACACCACTATTTCTTGTTCCTTCCAATTCCTCTTGTGGGTCAACAGTTCTTTCATAAATTTAGCATAGAGAGGCATTTGCTCCAGAGCCTCTGCAAAGGGAATGTTGATCTGTAGCTTCCTGAAGACATCTAAAAATTTAGAGAACTACTTTTCTTTGGAAGCCTTCTGAAGTCTCTGAGGATATAGAATTTTTGGCTTGTATTCAGGAGCCTTTGGCAATGTAGGATACGTGTCTAGAGAGTCAGAGAACGGGTTGTCTACACACTTTAGAGGGGTGTGCTCCACTTCTTCCTTTTTTTCCTCTAGAGCTTTCTTTTCAACTAGCTCTTCATTGGCCCTTGTCTCAGAGCCAGCTGTCTTACCACTTTTCAATTGAATAACCTTGCAGTCTTCTTTTGGGTTCACCACTGTATCACCTGGAAATATGCTTGCAGACCTCTCAAGTATTTGCTTACTCAGCTGGCCCATTTGCACTTCTAAGTTTCTAATGGAGGCTCTGGTTTCCTGTATAAAACTCCTCATCATCTCCCAATTAGAATCTTCTTTGGATTTAGAGTTACCCTGCTGAGGCTGAGATTGGCAGTTATTGTAATTGTTCTGTTAGAAACCGCTCTGAGAATTATTGTTGAAATTCTAAGGTCTCTGGGGTTAGTCCCTCCACCCAAAATTTGGGTGATTTCTCCATCCTTGATTGTATGTCTGAGAATAGGGGTCATAATTTGGATTTCTAGAACCACTCCCCATGTAATTGACCTGTTCAGAAGAGGATTGAGCATAATCATAATTATCATTTTGCACTAAATTTCCTCCCATGTCATAGGAGATCTCTTGAGGTGGATTTTGGGTGTTGATAGCTGAGAGTTGCATGCCACCCATGTGTTGAGTAAGTAGATTTATTTGCTGAGACATAAGCTTGTTCTGAGCAAGAATAGCATTAAGAGCTTCCACTTCCATGACACCCTTCTTCTGAGGAGCCTCAGAGTTCACAGGATTCCTGTTAGATGAGTATAAATATTGGTTGCTAGCAACTAATTCAATAAGCTCAATAGTCTCCTCCGGTGTCTTCTTCTTGTGTAATGAACCTCCTGCAGAATTGTCTAAGCACATCTTGGACATTTCACCCAAGCTTTCATAAAAGATATCTAGTTGAGTCCATTAGGAGAACATGTCTGGAGGGCATTGCCTAATCAGTAGCTTGTATCTCTCCCAAGCTTCATACAGAGTCTCACCATCCTTCTGCTTGAAGGTTTGAACCTCCACCCTAAGCTTAGTCAGCTTCTTTGGTGGGAAAAATTTAGTGAGAAACTCAGTAACCACCTTGTTCCAAGTATCCAAACTCTCATTGGGTTGGGAATCTAGCCATAGCTTTGCTCCATCCCTCAGAGCAAACGGGAAGAGCATGAGTTTGTACACATCTGGGTTTACTCCATTTGTCTTTACAGTATCACAAATCTGCAGAAAACTAAAAATAAATGTATTTGGGTCTTCGTGGGGAAGACCGTGATACTGGCAGTTTTGTTGTACCAGGGTGACTAATTGTGGCTTCAACTCAAAGTTGTTTGCAGCTATAGGAGGCACCACAATGCTCTTTCCATACAGATCTGCTGTAGGAGCGGAGAAAGAACCAAGTACTCTCCTTTGTTGTTCATTCCCATTCGGGTTTGCCACATTGGCATTATCAGTATTATTCGGATCCATAGTGGATTCTGCAGCCTTGTAAAGTCTTACTTGTTGTAAACGCCGCCTGAAAGTCCTTTCAGGTTCAGGAACAAAGTTTAAGAGGTGTTCTTTGTCTCTGTTCCTGCGCATAAACAAACAGAAAATAAGAAAGAATAGGAACATCTACGTCAGAGTGCAGAAAATTCCCAGTGAGGTAACTTGTGTAAAGAAATAAAAAATACTAAATAAAATAAATAAATAAATAGAAAAAAATTAAATTAAAATAACTAGGTAACACCAAACTTAATTTCAGAAATTAAGAAAAATATTAGTGCTATTTAGTTATTTAAAATATTTTTTTCGAAATATTTTTTTTTCAAAAATGTTAAAAATATATTTTAATAAAATTAAAAATAAAACGCCTAATCTAAGCAATCAAACAACTAATAGTTGTTAATCACTATCAATCCCGAGCAACGGCGCCAAAACCTTGGTGCGGAATTTCTAACCACAGACTAACCGGCAAGTGCACCTGGTTGTACCAAGTAATACCTTACGTGAGTAAGGGTCGATCCCATGAGGATTGATGGACTAAGTAACAATGGTTAAGTGATTGGCTTAGTTAGACAAACAGAAAAGAGTGTTTTGGTATTCAAAGAGCATTAAACAGTAAATTAAGAATTTTAGAAAGCAACCAGTAAAGAAGTTGTGAAATATATATATGGAGAAATAGTCAAGGTTTCAGAGATATCTATTTTCTGGATTGATTTTCCTTACTAACTATTTTAATCATGCAAGATTTAATTCATGACAAACTATATATGACTAGACCCTAATTCTTTAGACCTTCTTAGTCTCCTCTAAAATTCATTAACTGCCAATTCCTTGGTCAATTAATTCCAATTAGAGGGTGATGATCAATTTCTAGTTTATATGCCACAAGAATCCTAATTATCCAAAAATAAGGGGATTATATGTCACGTATCCTATTAAATACAAACAATTAGAAATTCAGGATAATATGTTTTCAAGCTGTTGTTCAAGTAAAGAGCTTTTCCAAGTTTTACAAGAACTCAATTAGAACATGGGTCATACTTCCGTTCCACCCAAATTCATAAAATAAAGAACGAAAACAATTATTGAGATATAAATCAAAACATGGATTAAATTAGAAAGATCGAACGAATCAATCCATACAAATAGACAGAGCTCCTAACCTTAACAATGAAGGATTAGTTGCTCATAGTTCAGAGAAGAAAACTAGGATTTTGGTAAAATGTACAGAGTTCCCATCTGATGGCATCTAAATTCCTATTTATAACTAATCCTAATAAATTTAAAATCTAATTATCTAAAATTAAAAATAATATCTTTCCCTCAAAATAAGATTTGAATTTAAATTTGAATTAATTAACAAGTCTTCAGCTGATGGGTGGGGACCACTTGCTTTGTCCATTCTGCAGCTTCTAATATGTGTTTTCTGGACTGGAAACTGGGTCCAAACAGTCCAGAAATTGCTCCCAGCGTTTTCTGCATTTTTCTGCACGTGGCGCATGTCACGCGTACGCGTCGGTCACGCGTACGTGTCGATGGTCTTCTTCGCAAGTCACGCAGACGTGTCGGTCACGCGGACGCGTCGCTGAGCAAATCTTCAATTCACGCGTGTGCGTCAGTCACGCTTACGCGTCGCCATGGATACCTTCAATTCACGCGCACACGTCAGGCATGCGTGCGCGTCGCTCCTCGCAGCCATCTCCTTTGATTCTCGTGCTGCAGAAACTCCATCAAATCTAGCCGAATGCTACCTAAAATAAACAGTATTGCACAAAACTCAAAATAGCATCCATAGTGGCTGAAATATAATTATTTATTGATTAAACTCAACAAATTAGATACAAATTCACTTGAAAAAGATAGAAAAGATGCTCACACATCAGTAGGGGCGATTTCTGGGCTGCTTTTGGCCCAGTTTCAGGCTCGAAAATAAACACAAGAGGCTGGGGATAAAGTTGGACACTCAATTTTCAATCGATCATTCATTCACACATTTTAGGTTTAGATATAGGTTTCTAGAGAGAGAGTCTCTCTCCTCTCTCTGGGTTTTAGGGTTTCTTTTAGTTTTATTTCTTCTCAAATTCAGATTTTCATCTTGCTTTAGTTTAGTTTTTCTTCTAGCTTTTATTGTTCTTGTATCTTAGTTTATCTTTTCTTGTTGATTTTTTTTATTTTCCCAATTTAGTTTATGAACTCTTCATGTTAGATTTAATTCCCTTTTAATACAATTTGAAGTATTTCATGTTTATGGCTTCTTTCTTTAATTGTGGTTATTGATTCCTTGCAATTGTTAGTCTTAGATTTTACTATTTCTTATTAATTTTCTATGCTTTTATTTTGTGCCTTCCAAGTGTTCGATAAAATGCTTGGTTGGATCTTAAATTAGATTTTTATGTTCTTCGCTTGAATTGAGTAATCCGGTGACTCTTGAATTATCAAAGTCTTTTGTTGATTGGTGATTGAAAATTGCTAGTTGGCTTGAGCTTCACTAAATCTAGTCTTTGATTAGGACTTGTGAACTTAAGCTGATTTTGCTCAGTTGACTTTCCTTCATTTGTTAGAGGTTAACTAAGTGAAAGCAAAAAGCAATTACCATCACAATTGATCATGATAATGAGGATAGAAATTCCAATTCTCAACCCTTGCTAGACTTTTCTTAGTCGTTAGTTTATTTCTTTGTTATTTATATTTCTTGTCTCTTATTACAAAATCCCCAAAAGATACATTTTCATAGCCAATAATTGCACACTTCCCTGCAAATCCTTGAGAGACGACCTGAGGTTTGAATACTTCGGTTTATTTTTATTTGGTTTTGTACTTGTGACAAATAATTTAAACGTTAACCGAAGATTGTTGTCGGTTTAGAACTATACTTGCAATGCGATTTTATTAAGAAATTCTTTACTGACAATTTTCCTCCGTCAAGTTTTGGCACCGTTTCCGGGAAATTACAAATGTGTGCCTTATTATTAGTTATTGTATATATTGTTAATATATTTGCCATTTGCTTCTCTGTTAGTTTTTGCTAGTTTTAGGATTTTGTTTTCATTATTTCTTATTTGCTTTTTATTTTATTTTGTCTTTTCACTATGAATTCTCATCACCTTGGCTATGAGTTTGGTTACAACGTTGTTGCAAAAAATGAGAACTACAATGAAGGCTTGCATCAAGGATGGGACAATCAAAGATGGTAGGAGCCACATGCTTATGATTAACCTTCTTGGCAACAACCTCCTTCAATGCACTATGCCACTATGAGCAAGAGCCACTCCATGATGCATACCAACCCAATGCCTATGGTGAGCCTCCTTGTGACTATCAACAACCGCCACCATATGCTTATGAACCCCCTCCACAATATAGCCCTCAATCATACTCACAAACCTCATACAACCAAACACCTTCATATGACCTTAACCTTTATCCACCATACCAACCACCATATGAACCATATGAACCATACATAGAACCACCCCAATTTCAACCTAATTACTCCCAAGAACCACCACCTCAGTATACACCACCTCCATATCCTTATCAAGATGAAACACCTTCCTATTATGAACCCTTTCTCCCAACCAATGAACCCTCCTATCCATCCTAAGATCCCATAGATGATACCTTTTGTGTTATTCTTCAAGAGCAAGAGGAGTTTCAAACCACACTTACCTCTCACCTCAATGGTTTCACCTTTGCTCTCCAAGCCTTTATATCCTGTATGGACCCACCCTCTACCTCCAATACTCAACTTTCAAGCTCTAGTGTACTTCCTTTTCAATCACATAATGATCTCTCTATCCCACCACCACCACCCTCCATGGAAGAACACCCATATCCATCTATCCATGAGTAAAATGAGTCCAATTATACTAGTGACATGGAACAAGAGAGAAGGGATCATCTTAGGGACTTAATGGATCGGATCCATGCATCTATACTTCAAGAGAAGCAAGAGGAGGCCCAAAAGGTGGAGGAAGTAGAGACCCTTAAAGATGAAGGAATAGTTGAAGAATTAGGGGAGGTTGAACAAGAGTGACGTTCCATCATTGAAGATAACTCTACACCAAGTGACATTAAGGATCTTGTTGAAGCTTTTTCCATCGGATGTGAAACCAATATTGAGGAGTAACATACACACCCTCCAATACATGACTTGATCACTGAGGAAGAGTTGGAAGAAGTTAACAAGAAAGCGGGAATTGAAGAAAGTTGTCAAGAGGTGGAAGTCATCAAGGAGGAGTTCGATTTTGTACTAGAGCAAGTGGAGAAAGCCAAAATTAGTGAAGAAGAAGAAATGGTTGAAGATTTCGGAGATGTGAAACCTCTATAGGAATCTCAAGTCATAGAGCCTCCTTCCAAGAAGTTTGAATTTGATGTTGAGGAATGTGTACAACCTCCAAAGCATATCATGGTTGAAGACTTTGAGGAGGTTGATCAAGAGATGCATTCAATAATTGATGAGTTTTTATCTACAATTGAATCCTCTCCCATTGGACTTGAAGAAGAGGTTAGGGAAGAAGGTGCACAACCTCCAAGACCCTTGGTAAATGACGAAGAAGAGATTGAATTGGAAGAAAGCTACCAAGAGGAAGAGGTTGATGTTGAAGAAACTTGTCAAGTGGTGGAGATCATCAAAGAGGAGTCAAAGGGAGTGAAGCATACATTGGAAAGGCCTTTGGAGACACCTTTTTCCAAGCCATCCCCATCCGTCCTTTCATTCAAGTGGATAAATCTCTTATCCTTAAACTTTAATTTCTCGCTTGAATACGGTTTCCTTGAGACGAATGGGCAACTTAGAGCTATTTGTGGCTTTAAGAGCAAACAGGAGATGGTAAGTGGTTAGAAATGCCATTCAAAGTTCATTATGGTTGCATGTTCAAGGTCTAAGTGCAATGGTTGGTATAGTTCTCAATTGATTGGGTCTAGAAAGATGTCTTGGTGCTTAAATGAGAATTCTTCAACCTTGTCACCCGAATGGAAACATGAAAATCAAGAAGAGAGGGTGATGCCAAACAAGGTTTGGGACCTCGGAATACACCTCAACCATCTTCAATCTTGGGGCCTTGTCACTTGTTCAAATTTGCTTGGAAGCTTGATGCGCCTAGTTTGGGATCCCGGAGGCTATTGGAATTGCAAACATTAGTGAGGATTTAAGAAAGAGTTCAAGCATAAGCCACCCTAGCAAGAACCCCACAAGATTTCCTTATCTACATTTTTCTTTTACTTCGTTTTAGAGTCTTTAATTGATTCTCTTGAGTTCGCTTTGATCGTTTTACACTATCATTACTTTTACTGATTTTGCTCTAATAATAATAATGTTGCAAAAAAAAAAGGCGTCTCACGCATGTGCCTGGCCAATGCGCACATTCCATATTGAGTGCTGCACGCTGCTGGTATAAAAACCAGAAAGTTGTGCTGAAACCATGCGGGTGGGGTGCTAGGCGCACAACACAACCCACGCGTGCGCATGGCCGACCCGCACACGTCGTTTGAATTTTTGGCTTCCCATGTGTGGGCGTGACTAATGCGCGCGTGTCGTATCTTGATGCGGCAATGTTGGTACAAAAACCAGAGAGTTGTGATGGAATTCTGCTAGTTTCGTACGTCTAGCACAAAAATTCATTACATGTATGCGTGACCGACGCTCACGCATCACTTTCTCTTTTGAGCCTTCCACGCGTACATGTGGAAGACGCGTACGCGTCACTTCCTTCTTTGGCATACCATGCGTACCCATGGACGACGTATACGCGTCATGCTTGCTGCCCTGTTTCTCCTTCCTTATTCTTATTTCTTTATTTCTTTTCCTTTCTTCTTCTTTCTTCTCTCCTTTCTTCTTTTTCTTCTATTTTTCCCTTCTCCCATTTCTTTTCATCCCCTTCTTACTTTCTTTTCATCCCTCTCTTCAAAGTTTCACTTCTCGTTTTTTTCTCATCTTTCATTTTCTTTTGTCTATTGCATTTTCATACTTTCATTCATTACATCTTATCTTTGTACTTGTTCTTATTTTCTTTCCTAAGTTTCCTATTTCTTCCATGGGTGTTGAATTTTCTTACTAATCTGTTGAATATTTCTTACATAGTTTTGGTGCTTTGTGACTTGTTTTGTATTGTTGGGTG